>NC_064931.1:550662668-550962841 GCF_023897955.1 Schistocerca gregaria
GGAGACCTGTGTATGTGTACCTCTGAGGCGTCTTCACAGAAGGGATGTCCAGAGTCGAGACGTTAACGTGCCACTTGGACGGTCGAACAGTGGGCCAATGCCCTTTCCAAAGATGAGCCCCGATTCGATCTACAGAGTGATTCTCGACGGATTCGCATCTGGAGAGAACGTGGAACACGATTTCGGGACCCAAGAACTGTGGAAAAGACCGATATCTAGGAGGAACCCTAATGGCGTCGACAAGAATTAGGTTGGGCACTCGAACAGCTCTTTGTGAAATTGTACGGGTGAATTGGCAAGGATTACTGGTGTCAGGTATCGTGACAAGATATTGACACCTCACGTGTGTTTGTTGCGAGACGCTGTGGGGGCGGACTTCGTTTTGATGGACGATAATGCTCGACCTCATAGAGTACAGGTTTTCGATGTTTTCTTGGAAACGGATGATATTGCACGCACGCCTATCCTGCTCTTTTTCCGATTTGAACCCCATAGAGCATGTGTGGTACGCACTAGTAAGACGGGTTGCATCACATCAACATCCACCAACCACTCTCCAAGACTTGTGAGCAGGTCTGCAGGAGGAATGCGCATTATTGCCTCAACGTGAGACTGACGACACCATTCACAGCATGCCCCGATGTTGCCAGGCCTGTATTGCAGCCAGAGGTGATCACACTCCATACTGATCACATTAACTAATTGTGGGAATGTGTGCGCAAATCCGTTAAGTTGGAAAAAAACTAAGAATATTTTTGTCTACCATAATGCATGTTGCAGTTGCATCTACTATACTATACGTTGCATCTACTATACTATAACTTGTTTGTGATTTTTTGTGACATAATAGACTCAACCTTGCAAAATTTCCGTTTGTTCCTTTAATTTTTGATACCAGTGTATTTCACAGCGACTAAACCTTTTCACAACGAACCTCTGAATTAACAACTGTTAAATGCTTCATACAATTGCTACAAAAAATATCTCAGATAATAGCATTATACTATAGCTATCATCCCTTAACGCTACGTCTCTGTATCAATTTTACTTCTTGATTTATTATATTTTTAATGTCTTTTCATTATGGAAATATTTATCAGATAATTGTATACTCCACAATATCACAGTAACTGAATGCAGCGTGAATATCTCATATCCTTCCATACGTGGATAGCTTTTTAAGGAATATTTTCGTTACTTTATTTAAATGTTGATTACAATTGATGTTGAAAACAGTAACAGATTAAAAGTGGTCAATCACAATTTTTAGCTTACACCACCATTGGAACCGGGACCAAAAGAGGCTCTTGTCAAGCAGGACTAAATAACTGTTCAAACAATATTTAACGACAACCTACAGTCATTTAACGTGAGTGCACTTGTGCGAGAGTGCTGGCTCATTTGTTGATAAAAAATTCTTATTTACTCTTATTGTTAAATGATCTGACTGTGACCGAATGTTTATAACATTCCTTTATTTAAATATTGTCATACTATATTAGTCTAGTGTGGTAAGTGGTCAAGTTAAGTAAAATAGTGTACGCAGAACTTAAGAATGATGCATTTTGGTGTGGACGGCCTTCATTCAATGGAGAAGCAGATCGTGGTGCAACACTGCTGAAGTCAAGTGTAGCGATTCGGAGCACACCTATGTTAGGTCTCGAAAGAGGATACTCTCACGTTTCTTGCACAAGAAGGCAGTCGGCCATAGTGGCCTAGCGGTTCTAGGCGCTACAGTCTGGAGCCGCGCGACCGCTACGGTCGCAGGTTCGAATCCTGCCTCGGGCAATGATGTGTGATGTTCTTAGGTTAGTTAGGTTTAAGTAGTTCCAAGTTCTAGGGGACTGATGACCTCAGAAGTTAAGTCCCATACTGCTCAGAGCCATTTGAACCATTTGAACAAGGAGGCAGATAAGGCTCAGGTGACGTGAGTTATACGGTGGTGTACGTGATTGGTTCTGGACAGTGAATGGCTGCTATGATACTCTTAATCTTTCAGATTACTTTCCGGAAACAGACAGAGAATGAGTTTCTACTCGTTATCTCACGTGTGTTAATTTGTAAATCATCACATTGAACTCTGAACTATTTTGAGCTGGTGAATATTTAGTGTGTTGTGGTTACGAAATGGACATAGTTTTCGCATTTCGTGTATGACTGTTTAGCTTGATGATTCTGTTAACATTCTCCAAGCTCTCTTTACACAATTTCACCGTTTTTGATAAGTTTATTTTCTGTCTGTCTTTTGATTAAATATCGTCGAATCACTTTCTATTTAGCTGATATAGACTTTCGTGTGTAACCATTTTAAATATTATTCTCTGACGTCTACATCAACTACAAATGTTAGAACAGAAACATTTTTCTAAACTATTCATTTATCTCTTTATTTTATATTTCTATGTATCTTATTATTTCGCAGTTGTAGCTATGCATAGACTATTTGACTGCTGCATCACAGCTTTATGTTATCATTTGCAGCAAATTAGCTGCTGGGCATAAAAGCAGACATATGTGGCTCTACCCTACTACATTATCGAGATATTCCTTTCAAACACAGCTGTGCACAACCCCATTACTTAAGGTGCCAGCTACATTAGGTAAAGATTAAACCATGTTCTTGATGTGGGATGATGTTTAGAGAGCAATTACTGAGCAGGAAACAATTAGGTAGCGTCGTGTGTGATATGCACACTGTAACTGTGGTAGAAAAATAGGCTGATACAATAAATCCTTATGAAGTATATTCAGTTGCAGATATTTGAGTGAGGAAGCTGGGCTGGAACATTTATTTTTTGAATCTTGCGTGTGTGAAAAGGAAAGGGATTTCGATTTGAATGATCGTTAGCCAAGGCCAATTTCTTTCAAAGTGCCCGCTTCAGTATAGGGAGCTTAATGAGCATGAGACGATAAAGGAGCTAAGTGAGAAGTATCATCGACATAAATATGTTTCAAAAATATATATTGGGGATAAAAGCTTTGAACCACTCAGTGGACAAAAATGTGCTTATGATAGGGAAAGAGAGCATTGGAAATAACTATCCTGTGATTAATAGTTCAGTTAGTTGAAATGTTCAGGATGATGATGATGAAATTCACACTTTACCAATTCTTAAGGCTGGACAGCAAATGGGTGTGGATGAAAGTAGTTAAATATTGAATAAACGGAGAAAGGTAAACGTACGACGGCGTACTGAAAAGTAATGCCTACAAAAAGCTTTAACCTAAATGAAACCAATTTTATTAACATTCTGAATACTTATTCTTCTTATCTACATGTTTATTTCTCAACATCGGCACCCTGGCGATTCATTTCTCAAAAAGAGAGTCAGTTTACTGACACAGTTCCTGTACAATTATTGACTTTGTTGACGGAGCCACACCTTCATCACTGAAGTCCTAGAAAGTATTCCTTATGTTTTAGAAACAGATCAAAATTGGATGGGGCCAAGTCAGGATTGTATAGAGGATGATCGATGAGAGTAAATCCTCGGCGTCGAATGGTTGCAGATATCACAGAGCTCATGTATGGTTTGGTATTGTCATGCTGAAGGAGAATGTGCTCTGTGTGTGGATGAACACTTTGAACTCGTGCTGTCAACTATCTGACGACGTCTCACAATTCCGACATACATACGATACACATTCCCACAGTATGCGCTACAATCAGAGCCCTTCAGTGGCAGAGATTTGCAAGTTTCGCCAGCGAATCAGGACAGTCGACCAAGTAATACGCATAACATATAATAACTCAACTAATATAGAGAACAGAACAAGAAATTCAGAGGGAAACTTTTCAGCATGATCTCGTAACTATGAAGCCAAGGATTGGGTAGATTTCGCAAAATTTCACCTGCAGCTAATACCAGAAACGTGGGAGGGAGAAGAAATTTAGTGTTGCCAGAAACTTAGGGGGGTTAAGAGAAAATGTGGAATTTGAGGAAGACTTTTGTATATTATTTGTAGGAGGTTATGATATTGAACCATTTAGTGGAAATACGATGTTACCATGATGAAAGACTGTGTGCTTAAGGTACAGGAGGATCATTTAACGAACCTCAACTAAAACATAATTTTATTGATAAAGTGCAGCCTTTAATAAATATTAAAGTGGAAGAAATTTGTGAAAGTGCTTTAGTGGATACTGGGAATTCCATTTGTGGGATAGCATAAATTTGTGATACGATGTTGATAATAAGAATTTCCAGTCACAAGAGTGAGAATAAAAAGTGTTGTGGGGGATTACAGTAAGCCAGTAAGGAGGGAGGTAAAGTTATACGTAAACATTAGTGGAGAATAATTTAATGAAGCATTATCTGAGTTACCATACTTCAGTATAAATGTGATTCTGGGCACAGACAGGTTTAGTAAATATGATTCACATGTAGGTTGTAAAGAAAAGACGCTTGAATTAAACGATCGAGGTGGTAGGAAGAAATTTAAATTTAAGAGTGATTTTAATGGGAAAGACTTGATGGAAGCTTTGTGTGTGGTAGTGGTGAATGGAGAGGTGAAAGAAGAAATCTGCTATGGCTAATCAGAAATGTACGTCAGTCCATATAGTAGAGTGAGTGTTAATTCTTAGTTTGCTTTTTGGGGCATTATTATGTCGATTATCATAGGAGTAATGTTTTCATGAAGCCGTGAGAGTGAGGGCACATTATGCAAGCAGCAGATTCTTACCATCAGTATGGTACCAATTAAATTTGTATATATGAAGTAAACAGTTTTCTTGTGTTTACGTTAAATTTTTAGTGTGGTACTGGTAAGGGTATATTAGGAAAAGGTTTTTTTTGGGGGGGGGGGGTTTAGTTTGGGTGTATATGTTACATTTAGTTTCAAAATTTTAGGAAGTGTATTTTTACTGTGCGGGTGTGTATATTTTGAAGATACATTTGTCGTTGGCTATTACATTTAAGAATATTTTTGGATGGCTTTACTAATTGTATTTTGTGTAACTGTGGGATGATAAATTATGAGTCACAGATGAAATTTAAGACGAGTGCCTGGGTAATACTGGTTTGGTAGCCCTTAAGTTATTTAATGTTAAATGTTTTGCTTATAAAATGAATTTTGAATATTAGTATCATGACAACGCCTGAAGTTATTTTCAAAAAGGAAGTGTCTATAGACAGGACGCTTTGAGAAATGTCAGGAGATAATATGAGATTTTATAAAACAACACATACTTTAAATTACAGGCCAGAATGTGCATTCCACGCCAAAAAATTTAGTCAACTGTTGATTGGTGATTAATATATTATCACGAGATTAATCTTTTATAAAGATAATTGCACGAGTATTTTGGTTATAAAATAGCACAAAAACATACATCTTAAAAACTTAAGGCGGCTGGTTGGCAAAATCTAAGGTTTATCTGACTGAACTATTTACTCTGAATCAAAATATGGAAAACGAATCTGAAATTCTCTAACACGAGGAGACTTTGGTAGATTTATTGTACGCAGAAGTTATACTACTTTGGTGCACCTGAGAACAATTGGCGAGATTGTGTGCCTGTTTGTCCTAACAAGTCAGAGGAGCAATACAGTACGCCCTTTCTCAGTGTGTGGCGTTGTCTCAGGTGATACTCGTCGTTCAAGTGTCTGCAGAACAGCGAGCACAAAGTATGTGTGTCGCGGCTGGAGATCTGTTAGACGGATCGCCATTACTCTCCAATAGAGACCTGAAACCTCGGCAGATTCCAGTATGTCACACTCCCGTTTCCCAGTCACAACAAGGACCATTTTGACTCACTTACATAGCAGTGCGCACAAGGAAATCAAATGTGAAGGCTGTAGACCTATCATGAATAAGATTGCAATCGGCACAGCGAGTTGTCCGAGGTCAGTGAAGTCTAAACTGTCAGTACAGCTAAGTTCTCATCACAGGCTTCCCAATCAAGATCAGTGCTAGTGCAAAGCACATCACTCAACCTCTAAGTTTGGAAATTTGAATTGGGAAGGAACTTATAAAATAATTGTAGACTTTAATTTGAAAATTAATTTCATCTAATAACTTCCATAGTACAGAAGTACCATTAACGCAGAAGAGCAATAAATAGACTCATAACAAATGTCAAGAACCGAATCCTCTCCAGAATGGTGTCTTAATCAGAAGACGGAGATTTTCCTCTCCTAACTTTCCATCAGACCTCAGTAAACTCCACAGAGGTATACCTGTAACTGTAAGCATGAGGGTTTCATCCCAATTACAAGATTCCACGAGCACCATGTCTCCCCTCCAGCCCGTCTGCTCTACTCCTCAGCCAATCCTAACCAAAGTTAATAATATTACATTCTTTGCCAGAGAAGCTGCCAACCTCTAACTCGCAAATTCCCACGCAGAGAGGAGACAAGCTCAAGACGTGTTTTCTTCACAGCCAATTTAGGCAGCATGTTTTTATTTTTGGTACAGCTTTGGACTGAACAACACATTTATCATGGATACCATTATCTGGAGAAACCCAACATTGCTGTGTGTCCAACCAGGTGTCATGGCTAACTAAGAGAAGTGCCTCTGTGTCCCAACATAGATCATTTCATATCCGCCATACATGATGCGTTCATTCTAGACTTGGTTTGAATACCTGAGCCTTCTCAAAAACTCTGCAGGTAGAGGGACTACACCACCTGATAGCTCCCTCGATAGCATCCACTCCATAGTGAACATGGAAACTCGCGATTTCTTATGGCTGAACTCTGAATATCTCTCTCATTAAGTTAACATAAATGCATGACAAACTATCTACACTAGGTTAGCTGCAAAAAACTAGTTCACAAGGACATGTGTTGCGTTACAAGAATGTCTAAAACATGAGTTATCGTATTGCTCCCCCCCCCCCCCCCCACACACACACACAAAGGTACCTGTGGAGACATATTACATGAACAAAAACATACAGATAGAACATGGCACTAAATACACACAAATGGTCCCTGGACTGGCTGAAGCATCAAGGTGCAGCAGGGTCCCACAAGAGTGAGGGCCACCCTTCTCCCATCGCTCGATGCAGGAGCAGCAGCGGATGTCTCTGGTCCCCCCATCTGATCCAGGCAAGCACCAGTGAGGCTGCTGGCATTTTCTCAACGTGGCAGCAGCTGGCAGTCTGCAGTCTGTTGTGGCGTCAGGTGAAACAGGCATGAGGTCTCGTGGGAAGGAATGAGATACTGGTGTAGTTGCACAGCGCCCAAAAACTCCAACTCAGGTTATGACGTTTCAACCCATGTCTCGTCTCTCTCTCAAGTAGCTGGAAGAGTGCAGTCTCCACGTAGATTAAGTGGTGGGACAGCAATCCATCTGCTAGTCAGGATTTCCTCCGTCCCATTGTGCCAGGGGATAACTGGCGATATCTCCAGCATCTCCAGTGTCCGTCTCCATCACTGTACAAATCTGCAGTAGCAACCTGTCCAGATCGTGGCTACCTGGTTCTGCACACCCTCTGTAGAGAGTGTGTGCCCACTTGTGGGATCCCTCTGGGCCTTGTTGTGGCGCTGACTCGTCTGCAGGTCCTTAAAGGCGTTTCATGTGGTCAGGGACGAGCCTCCAGTCTGGCACTCCCATTCACAATCACCCGGCACATGGTTGCTGTTGGCTGTCGTGCACTTGGCGCCCAGCCCATCCAACAGGCTGTTAAGGAAGTGATGTGGCACCAATGGTGACAAACCCTTTTCTGGAGGGCTGCCTTCATTCACTGGCAACCGGGGCAGGCTGGTTTACAGCAGCCACGGCATGTGGCATAGCTTCCCCTCTGCTTTCACTTTCACTGGGCTACGTAGGTGACATGCAGACCCCCAGCTGTCCCAGCTTCATTCAGCTCTAACGACAGCCTTCCACTCAGCAGGCCTCTGAACCACACCACTGTGGAAATTCTCCTCCAGGCTGCCACAAGTTCGCTGCCACCAGCCGCAGGGTGTTTCCTAGTGACGCCTAACAGAATACATCGATAGTGGGTTTGACAGGTCCCAAAATCTGCACAGTCCTCGTAGTATGTTTCAATGGTCATGCTTTACGAATTTCTACGTAAATAGTTCCTTATGAATAAAATAACAACCTAAAAACATGTTCAATAAGTACATCGAGAGCACATATATAATTACTTCTGTATTGGAACAACAACATGGCATCCTTAACATTTAAACTTGTCTTACATATATGGTGTGAAGTGTATCTGGACTGTGTGTGATGTGTGTTAGTGCTATTTCCTATCATCCATTAGCCCTATAATAGGCTGGAACTGCAGCCACTCTTCACTCAACATGCCCTTTACACATAACACTTGGTACTGACTTTTTTGTCTTTACTCAACATCTGTCAACATTACCTCTACGTCCTATCTACAATTACATTATGCCCACTCTATGCATACTCCTCCTCTTCTAGGTACTTACGACAGCGTTGTCACCAAATACCGAAGTGGTCCAGAATCATGTTCCCATTATTCTACATAGATGCTCTATCTCATGAGAACTGCTTCTGCATTCCACATCTGAAACCTGCAGATGTCATTAGTTCTCGCTTAATTGTTGTTCTGCATTTTACAAATACGACTCAAATTTCACCTAGTTGAATTGCCACTGTAATAAAATACAAAAGTGAATTAGTTCTCGATTTAGGTCTGTCATCCTCACCAATGGGCCCGTTCTTGCTGCTGCTCTCCTTTTCCTGAACCTGAGTTACATCACACCACCATGACTTGCACTGCATATGATCATCTCTCATAATACGCTTCGCCTACGGCACTCTCTAGGCGTCAGCAAAACACAGAGGCCTTGCCAGCCGTTGTGACCGAGCGGTTCTAGGCGCTTCAGTCTGGAACCGCGTGACCGCTACAGTCGCAGGTACGAATCCTACCTCGGGCAAGGATGTGTGTGATGTCCTTAGGTGAGTTAGGTTTAAGTAGTTCTAAGTTCTAGGGGACTGATGACCTCAGAAGTTAAGTCCCATAGTGCTCAGAGCCATTTGCAGCACAGGGACCTCTAGAAAGTCTTCGTCGCAAGACTGGCAGTGACCCATAATCCTAGCGCACATGGTGTCTCCATGCAACTAATGCATGGACAGTTAATACCACTTAACATACGCAAAAATCCAAACTAACCTGCGCAGTGGCATTGCTGCCATATCGTCATCCCTAAGCAGTGGAAAGGAAAGTACACACGCCTCTTGGGCAGTGCATAAGATACTGCAGAAACGGACAGAAATACTCTCAAAAACCATAGTGATATTATGGAACACTCTACGACATGAACTATACAGCTGAATCTGATATTCATAATGCAGTCGTTTCTTGACTAACATTCTTATACTCCACTGAGCGTGACAATGGACAACAACAGTGCGGTCCGAAAACATAATGGCCATTTTTCCTAAAACGAAGTTGGACCCTGGGCTCAGTTCAGTCAACGAGCAGAGGTTATCATGCTAAGAAAGATGTCAGGTAATGCTAAGAGCTGTCACTTGTGACGAATTTCTGATCAGTCCTGACTTTGGTTTTGAAGCAGCCAGTGAATGTATTGATACGATAATGTAACAACAACGCTTCTCATTTGACCAGGTTCCTCATGCAGTTGTACCATAAGTTAATGAATGACAATTACAAATACATCAATTTCAAAAATTCATTTAACGAATAATGTACGCCACATTAACCAATACCATCTAGACTTCGCTAATACACTAAAGATCAATGTAGAAATTGATTCTAACCCTACTGAACTACTATAAACATCTATTCCACAAATGTTGTTTCTTCATATTCCAATTTTTTGCTCGTTCTGGTGGTTCCTGTGATCGTGTATTGAGCTGTGTCCGCAGCTGCCAAGCATCAGTTTCTATTTAGCCTTCTCGCGTTTGCCTTGCCAATAGTTGAGTGGCCTAATTTGGATGTTATGATCTTGTTGGTTTCCTTGCTGCCATCGGCTATTGCTCTCCCAGTTGTTTCTTTGTTGCTATGGCTCTCCAGGATGCCGCTGGAAATGCTTTGGACTCCGTAGATATCTCGCCCCCATCTTGTTCGACACGGTCTGTAGAGGCTGCTATGTCCCAGCACAAAGGATGTTTTGTGAATGAATCGAGCATTCTGATTGGCTCTAATGAATTTACCCACCAAACAGCTGCTGCTGCCTGTGTGGGAGTCCGTCCGCCATTTCTTTCTGCAGATGAGACTTTCAGCAGCAAAATTATTTTGTACAGATCACCATATTGCACTGACAGTTAAACCCCGCAAAAGTAGGCTACAGATCGTCAAATACATCCCACGTACTCATTGTGCCGCAGTAGGAAACTGCTGCCTTATACACGGCCTATGACCACAGCCGCAAAAGGGCTTGTCAGATAGAGAGGCCAGCTGGTCATGAACGATCTCCCATCCCAGAAGGACCTAAGTGATAGGAGCTCAATCGCTATCAATAACCCCAGTGTAAACACTCAAACACTCATTGTATTGAATAAATGCAACACAAGCGGTCCCAAAGGCGACTCAACGCAAACTGGGCATTAGTTCACTGTTCACCCAACCAGGTGGAGCCGCGAGGCAAATCATCATAAGCCAGAAGCTTCTCAGACTCTCTGAATTGGTGTACAAAGGCTGGGTGAGTTCCACTCGGCACAAAGGCGTTATTGTTTCTGGCTCCTATCTGCTTGCTTGCTTGGTTTCTACACCCATCTACAGACTCTGGGATTACAAGAACATATGTACTTTCACATGGTATGTTAGAATGTCATGCCGTTTACGAGATACTTCTCGATATGAAGCACATAGAGTATGCTACTGATCACTTGTGCAGTGTAATTCTGAAAATATAGATTGGAAAATATTTCTCTAGAAATCCGAAACTTTAGCGAGGCGGACCGTACTGTAAACCACTGAATAATTAGAAACTTATCATGTCTGCGAAGACCTTTACGTGAAATTACGAAAAAAATAAAGGAAACTGACTTTTCCACTCGCGAATACTGATGTTAGTGATGTAACAGATCCCATATCATCCTTATAATTTACAAGGTCAACGAAGGTGTTTCTCATGTCTAGAGAACGAGCAAATGTGTCTTTCATATGCCAGATGCACACAACACACACCACAATCGATGTTCTCTCAACCAAATAAAGACATGTGCAGAAGCAGTAAACTATACAGGTGAAATGGGAGGGAATAATGGTCCAGCGCAAACACACATTCATATTGTATATTCCCAAATTCCCACGGAAAACACATGCGATTGTGAAGGCTTCCCAACGCATACCGAGTATTAGTTCGCTATTCAGCCATTTATAGGGGATGACACGGTTAGGTCAGGTACATTCCTGTAGCCCAACAGGCCTTTCCATTCGGACAGCTCCTGCCGTTAGCTGTGAATGTGAATCATTCCCACCATAGGCCACCGCCGCCGCGAGCCACGCACCCCCAGACAGAATCGTCCTAGGAAACTGGCCACATACTTATTTGATCACTATACTTACAAGTAAATATTACGATTGTGGCCTCAATTGGATGACATTCGACAATGAGCAGAGTATCGGAAACACCCCCTGCTGACGGCTGTGGCTCTGAAAATAGAAATATCTGTACCATTCTTATGACTTGATATACTTTTCCAAGCACAAAACATCTCTTTCATTCATTTTGGGTCTATCGCAGTATTCCACGTCAGATCCATACCTCCTCTTATGACACGACATTATCATTTTATTTGTACATGTCGGTACACACACACACATATATATATATATATATATATATATATATATATATATATATATACTCCTGGAAATGGAAAAAGGAACACATTGACACCGGTGTGTCAGACCCACCATACTTGCTCCGGACACTGCGAGAGGGCTGTACAAGCAATGATCACACGCACGGCACAGCGGACACACCAGGAACCGCGGTGTTGGCCGTCGAATGGCGCTAGCTGCGCAGCATTTGTGCACCGCCGCCGTCAGTGTCAGCCAGTTTGCCGTGGCATACGGAGCTCCATCGCAGTCTTTAACACTGGTAGCATGCCGCGACAGCGTGGACGTGAACCGTATGTGCAGTTGACGGACTTTGAGCTAGGGCGTATAGTGGGCATGCGGGAGGCCGGGTGGACGTACCGCCGATTTGCTCAACACGTGGGGCGTGAGTTCTCCACAGTACATCGATGTTGTCGCCAGTGGTCGGCGGAAGGTGCACGTGCCCGTCGACCTGGGACCGGACCGCAGCGACGCAAGGATGCACGCCAAGACCGTAGGATACTACGCAGTGCCGTAGGGGACCGCACCGCCACTTCCCAGCAAATTAGGGACACTGTTGGGATATCGGCAAGGACCATTCGCAACCGTCTCCATGAAGCTGGACTACGGTCCCGCACACCGTTAGGCCATCTTCCGCTCACGCCCCAACATCGTGCAGCCCGCCTCCAGTGGTGTCGCGACAGGCGTCAATGGAGGGACGAATGGAGACGTGTCGTCTTCAGCGATGAGAGTCGCTTCTGCCTTGGTGCCAGTGATGGTCGTATGCGTGTTTGGCGCCGTGCAGGTGAGCGCCACAATCAGGACTGCATACGACCGAGGCACACAGGGTCAACACCCGGCATCATGGTGTGGGGAGCGATCTGCTACACTGGCCGTACACCTCTGGTGGTCGTCGAGGGGACACTGAATAGTGCACGGTACATCCAAACCGTCATCGAACCCATCGTTCTACCATTCCTAGACCGGCAAGGGAACTTGCTGTTCCAACAGGACAATGCACGTCCGCATGTATCTCGTGCCACCCAACGTGCTCTAGAAGGTGTAAGCCAACTACCCTAGCCAGCAAGATCTCCGGATCTGTCCCCCATTGAGCATGTTTGGGACTGGATGAAGCGTCGTCTCACGCGGTCTGCACGTCCAGCACGAACGCTGGTCCAACTGAGGCGCCAGGTGGAAATGGCATGGCAAGCCGTTCCACAGGACTACATCCAGCATCTCTACGATCGTCACCATGGGAGAATAGCATCCTGCATTGCTGCGAAAGGTGGATATACACTGTACTAGTGCCGACATTGTGCATGCTCTGTTGCCTGTGTCTATGTGCCTGTGGTTCTGTCAGTGTGATCATGTGATGTATCTGACCCCAGGAATGTCTCAATAAAGTTTCCCCTTCCTGGGACAATGAATTCACGGTGTTCTTATTTCAATTTCCACGAGTATATATATAAGCCTGACGCTCAAGATGAACCTATCACGCATTCCCTACTACTACGTATAATACTCTGCCAATAACTGCTGGAAACATGAAAAAATACTGAGTGAAAATCAGCGATAGGTGGACATGTATCGTAAGTTTTTCTTTCTAATGGTACCACAGTGTCGTAGAAAGAGAGACATAAGCGTCTTACAAACCGCCAGATGTTAAAAACACGATCGCAAAGACCATCTACATCCATACTCCGCAAGCCACCTGACGGTGTGTGGCGGAGGGTACCTTGAATACCTCTATCGGTTCTCCCTTCTATTCTAGTCTCGTATTGTTCGTAGAAAGAAGGATTGTTGGTATCCCTCTGTGTGGGCTCTAATCTCTCTGATTTTATCCTCGTGGTCTATTCGCGAGATATATGTAGGAGGGGGCAAAATACTGCTTGACTCCTCGGTGAAGGTATGTTCTCGGAACTACAACAAAAGCTCGTACTGAGCTACTGAGCATCTCTTCTGCAGAGTCTTCCACTGGAGTTTATCTATCACTTTCGAAACGCTTTCGTGATTACTAAATGATCTTGTAACGAAGCGCGCTGCTCTCCGTTGGATCTTCTGTATCTTTTCTATACCCTATCTGGTACGGATCCCACACTGCTGAGCAGTATTCAAGCAGTGTTCGAACAAGCGTACTGTAACCTACTTCCTTTGTTTTCGGATTGCATTTCCTTAGGATTCTTCCAATGAATCTCAGTCTGGCATCTACTTTACCGACGATCAACTTTATATGATCATTCAATTTTAAATCACTCCTAATGTGCACTCCCAGATAATTTATGGAATTAACTGCTTCCAGTTGCTGACCTGCTATATTGTAGCACATTACACTTGTCTACATTGAGATTCAACTGCCATTCCCTGCGTCAATACGCTGCAGACCCTCCTGCATTTAAGTACAATTTTCCATTGTTACAACCTCTCGATATACCACAGCATCATCCGCAAAAAGCCTCAGTGAACTTCCGATGTCACCCACAAGTTCATTTATGTATATTGTGAATAGCAACACGACACTCCCCTGCGGCACACCTGAAATCACTCTTACTTCGGAAGACTTCTCTCCATTGAGAGCGACATGCTGCGTTCTGTTATCTAGGAACTCTTCAATCAAATCACACAATTGGTCTGATAGTCCATATGCTCTTACTTTGTTCATTAAACGACTGTGGGGATCTGTATAGAACGCCTTGCGGAAGTCAAGAAACACGGCATCTACCTGGGAACCCGTGTCTGTGGCCCTCTGAGTCTCGTGGACGAATAGCGCGAGCTGGATTTCACACGATCGTCATTTTCTGAACCCATGCTGATTCCTACAGAGTAGATTTCTAGTCTCCATAAATGTCATTATACTCGAACATAATACGTGTTCCAAAATTCTACAACTGATCGACGTTATAGATATAGGTCTATAATTGTGCACATATGTTCGACGTCCCTTCTTGAAAACGGGGATGACCTGTGCCCTTTTCCAACCCTTTGGAACGCGACGCTCTTCCAGAGGCCTACGGTACACCGCTGCAAGAAGGGGGGCAAGTTCTTTCGCGTACTCTGTGTATAATCGAACTGGTATCCCATCAGGTCCAGCGACCTTTCTCTTTTAAGCTATTTTAATTGTTTCTCTATCCCTCTGTCGCCTATTTCGATATCTACCATTTTGTCATCTGTGTTACAATCTAGAGAAGGAATTACAGTGCAATCTTCCTCTGTGAAACAGCTTTGGAAAAAGACATTTAGCATTTCGGCCTTTTGTCTGTGATACTCTGTTTCAGTACCATTTTGGTCACAGAGAGTCTGGACATTTTGTTTCCATTCACCTATCGCTTTGACATAAGACCAAAATTTCTTAGGATTTTCTGTCAAGTCAGTACATAGAACTTTACTTTCGAATTCATTGAACGCCTCTCGCATGGCCCTCCTCACATTACATTTGGCTTCGCGTAATTTTTATTTGTCTGCAAGGCTTTGGCTATGTTTATGTTTGCTGTCAAGTTCCCTTTGCTTGTTCAGCAGTTTTCTAACTCGGTTGTTGTACCATGGTGGCTCTTTTCCATCCCTTACGATCTTGCTTGGCACATACTCATCTAACGCATATTTTACGATGGTTTTGAACTTTGTCCACTGATCCTCAACACTATCTGTATTTAAAACAAAACTTTTGTGTTGAGCCGTCAGGTACTCTGAAATCCGCTTTTTGTCACTTTTGCTAAACAGAAAAATCTTCCTACCTTTTTTCATATTTCTATTTACGGCTGAAATCATCGATGCAGTAACCGCTTTATGATCGCTGATTCCCTGTTCTGCGTTAACTGTTTCAAATAGTTCGGGTCTGTTTGTCACCAGAAGGTCTAATATGTTATCGCCACGAGCCGGTTCACTGTTTAACTGCTCAAGGTAGTTTTCAGATAAAACACTTTAAAAAATTTCACTGGGTTCTCTGTCCCTGCCACCAATTAAGAACGTTTGAGTCTCCCAGTCTGTATCCGGCAAATTAAAATCTCCACCCAGAACTATAAAATGGTGGGGAAATCTACTCGAAAATTTTCCAAATTATCCTTCAGGTGCTCAGCCACAACATCTGCTGAGCCAGGGGGCCTATAGAGACATCCAATTACCATGTCTGAGCCTGCTTTAACCGTGACCTTCACCCAAATTATTTCACATTTCGGATCTCCGTCAATTTCCTTCGATACTATTGCACTTCTTTTAGCTATAAACACGCCTCCCCCTTCACTGTCCAGCCTGTCGCTGCGGTATACATTCCAATCTGAGTTTAGAATTTCATTACTGTTTACATCTGCTTTCAGCCAACTTCCTCTCCCTCGTACTATGTGGGCACTGTGGCGGTTTATTAATGAGAGAAGTTCTGGGACCTTTCGATAGACCCTCCTGCAGTTTACTATTAGCACATTAATATTGTTATTCCCTGTTGTATTTTGCCTATTCCTACCTTGCCGCGTCTCAGGAGGCGTCTTGTCGGGCCTAGGGAGGGAATTCTCTAACCTAAAAAAAAACCATGTGCACTCCACACGTACTCCGCTACCCTTCTAGCCGCTTCCTGCGCGTAGTGCACGCCTGACCTATTCAGGGGGACCCTACATTTCTCCACGCGATACCGGAGGTCGAGAAATTTGCACCCCAGATCTCCGCAGAATCGTCTGAGTCTCTGGTTTAAGCCTTCTACTCGGCTCCAAACCAGAGGACCGCGTTCGGTTCTGGGAACGATACTGCAAATAGCTCAGATTCCACCCCGCGAGCGAGGCCTTCCGCCTTCACGAATTCCGCCAACCGCCTGTACGAACTGAGGATGACCTCTGAACCCAGAAGTCTCGATTTTATACCAAAGATGCGACAGTGGAATGGAGTACACCACATAAATCTTCGTTCGTTTAGAGGACTGTGTCGAAACAGGATGGTCACGTTTCATCACACATAAGATGGAAGGCTTCTAATGACCGAGAGGTTTGCTGTTAACGATCGCAAGTAGGCAGTGCTTTAAGTCGCACACAGAACACATGGTTATATGCGACTCGAACACAGGCCATGTCGCATGACTGATGCATCCTGAAAGAACGGCGGAAAAGAATGGTCAAATGACCTGCAGCAACATCTCCCTCCCTCGTTAGAATGTATCATCAGTCTGCCATTAAATCGTACCACATTACAGCTTCATTTCAACCGATCACTCCATCCACTCTCTGTTATCCTTTAACCCAGATGGTTCTCTGTTTTCCTGGAAAGACTCAAATACAGTAGTCAACATGCGTGTATTCCCACAATAGATATACAGTAAAATGCTGCCTCGACGGAAAAAAGTGACTGTTTCCCTGGTTTTCGCGCTTCCATGTCAACGTTTCCTCGAATTCCTTTTGCTGTTGCATACTTGTTCCCATGTACAATAATTGTTCTGCGCTAAAGAGCAATTACTCAATTTCCCCGCATTTCGGTGAATTTTCTCTCGATTTATATGTTTTTCCGTCATTTTTCGTAGTTCTATCGATTTCATGACACTTGTACGCATGCTATCGTGACATCACTTCTCATTCCATTATATAAAATTGCTTGTATAGCTGTCAACACCTGGTGCAAATGCACTATCTTTCTGATTGGGCGGCATAGTTCAGCACTGTACTCGATTGATTCGAGTCACCTCCACCCACATATTTATGTATGTCCGGATATGAGCATGTGTCGCGTATGGCTCCCAGGGCCTGCAGTAGATCCGAGTTAGTGTTCGAGTGTCTATTTACATAGATATGTGACATCAGTATAGCACTGACAACTTTTAGCTGCGCCTGCGAGGGGAGCTGCTAGGTAACCATCTCGCTAAATGCGCAGGTATGAAAGATATGTGTCATCGCGTCAGCAATGGTGCCTTGGTGAACACGTGTTTTGACAGGTGTTTCTCTGGTGCCAAGTATGAAAGGGATGCCACTGTCTCATCCCTGTAGAACCCGAACTGACACCTACGTGTGGTTTGGCAGCTGACAGCCGTGCCATCATTTTGCGGGGGCCGCCAGTGCATCCCGACTCCTGGCAGCATGTGTAATGTTAAGTACAGAACACTACGTTAATTTGCAGAATAATTTTCATAATTTTCATATAAAATGCGGTACAACAACTTAATGTGGTGGGTTGGCTGACAAAGAAGAGTGCGCCAGAAATGGTGTTCAGAAGCATGTGAAATTCGAAAAGTCTAGCAGAAAATGGTGGGAGGACATAACTAATTACTTAATTTACAGGTTTTACAGTAGTTTAAAAAGATGGGGGTGACAGGGAAAACCACTTAACACAACAATAGGTTTAGTGCCACAAAAGGGCCAAACATTACATTAAGACACACAGGGTACAGTGCCGAACATTAGGTTATGCAACATGATTGCCCCATGTAATTACTTGTTACAAGACCTACGTTTTCAAACAGCAGAGAATGATCAGTAAGAGAAATCAAATCCTCACACACTGAATTTCTTATAAATAAACAATATTGCCATGAATTTCCTGAGATCCTTCTTCTCCACCACTGAGCCACCAGTTTCCATATATTCCTCACACTGCCTTCAATCCCATAAACTGATTAAATAAACAATATTCTACATATTATCTAGCTTGTTTAAACAATATTCAATACACTGCAATAGATTTTCTGACAAATTCTTTAATTAAATAAGTCAACTATATTCTATACACTGGTATACATAATTAAGTAAAATTGTACACAATGTCTAAATTGTTTAAAGAATGTTCCACAAATTACAATCAAATTCCCTCCAAATGACCGATCAACTGAGTCTTTTTCCCGCCAATTCCGGGAGGGGGGTATACGATAAGTGGAGTGGTTAAATAGTTGATGAATTTAATTAAATAGCTAATCAAATTGGTGAGAGTGAGAGGGGATATTCGAATAACTCAGACCTGAAAGTGTACTTGTATGAGCAAGGGGAAGGGGGTGGGTTGGAGGATCCCTGAAGGGTGGAGGGGAAGAGGTTGTAGGAGAACAATAGGTTAAGTCTAATTCGCGTAGAGTGCTCTTAGTGGACTCGTTACGCCTTCCAATGAGCTGTTGTTGGTATTGCAGAGATAATTTGACGTAGCAGTGCCTCGTAATTTCCTTGTCACCGTACGACTGGTCGAAAAAGCGATTCTTCTTAATTAGCGACTCAAAGAACTTCGCTGGACTACGGAATCCTGACGCTTCTAGAGATTCGCGCAGCATAATCTTCTGCTTGATTCTTTCTTTCGTGTCTTGCGACCAATGTGTGTTAAGGAACACGTCCCTGAACTCTTTCTATAAGCTTCATGTCTCAGAAACACTGCGCATATGCTCTGCAATCGATCCTTCTAAAAATCCGCACATAAACTACAGCTAGACTTCAGTGGCCACAATTCCGGTATCACTTTATTATACTGGGCTACACATATTTATGGATGTAATGTATTGTTTTTCGTTTTGCATACTAGGTAATTTGGAAAGGATAAGAAATGTTTGTGGTCTTATGGTTCATTTCCTGTGAACGAATTTTAACTTGTTTCTGTAGTACGCGTCTCCGTAAATCGGTGTCTAAACGATCCTTCTGCACTGTTAGGGCCTCCTCTTGTGTCGTCAGATCCACGGAGTAATGTTTCCGTTCACCGACGACGCACCCAACTGTGTTTCTGCTGTACTTTACGTTTCAGATGGCGCGCTCTCGGTCGTGTACCCACTGGCGAGTGGTGTGTTCTTATCCGGCATTCGCCTTTTTGTCGGTCATGAAACCTCATATTGCGCATCGAAATGTCGCAATACATGTATCATCTCCGGCACTGATCTTGGGGGAGTGCTTCCGTATCAGACTTTGATTCGCTAATCTTTTCTTGCGTTTCCTGGACTGATCTTCACCCAGTTTTCGGAGAACGGTGAAAACTTTTTCTGTTTTGAAAATTTCTGTTTTGGTCTGTTTTACTTGTTCTTTAGCTACTGAAGCGTCCTGCCATACACCTTGGGCTACGAATCTTCTTAACGTGCTATATACTTTCAACAAGCTGTCCAGCTACCATCCGTATCTCCTTCGTCTCCTTAGACGAATTGCATGAGGACCTCCAATTGCGGTCCTCCGGTAATACCTCCAGGACTAGACGAACGCGATTCCATGGCTCCGTGACGCTTTCTTCGCGAGTCTGCTCCGCTACTCTCACAAACATTACATCTTGCCATGCCTGCAGATTCTACATGGCGCTGTGCTGCGGTTTCACCATTGCGCTCGTTGTCTGACTTAATTTTCTCGCCCTAATCAGAGAATTCCGTGTTGGACTAATCTGTAAGGTCAGCTACTACAATCGACTGATCAATGCTATCAATGCTATCGGCCTGCAGTTGATCCATTTGTGACGAGATTCGAATATTCTCAGTACTTCGGAGCAAACGTGCCTTGCTTCTAGTGAGCACGCATTCACGTTTCTACTCGAGATAGATTTCAATTACTCCACGTCGCAATGCCACACTACACTGCCCTAAAAATTTCTCTGGCGAGCAACTAATTCTCAATCCGTGACAACGCATTTAAAATGAAAACAATCCTAATCAACGATAAACAGTAAGAGCCACGGATAATCCCACGCGCTAACACAACGCCGTTAACCATCAGGAACAATCAACAAGTGACACGGAAATCACAATAAGAAATCAATAAGAATGTAGACAACACACATAAAAATTATACATCATCAATGTATTTGTCACCAGCAATTCTTATGGTTGTACGAAACTAATTTACCTCAGTGTACCAAATGAATTTCAACATGTGGAAACAGAAGCCTTGTAATGGAAATTGCATCTGACGGTCACAGAAGGTGCCATCAGTTTATGATCCTGGCGGTATGTTATGGAAGGCGATAGGCGAATAGGAGTTACCGCCCTGATAGCCATCACTTTAACCAGTAAACCTTTCACTTGATACCTGCCCCATGCATCTGCTAAATTGCTTTTACCCTTTGACTGTCTTTCTTGTAATAGAGGTTATCACATTTATCAGAATCTAAATGAACTTAAGTTTTGAAATAATGTTATTGATATGGTGGACCTGTCGTTATTTAAGTCAATTGTTGATAGGTGGTTAATATATCCACACGAGATAGTTATTTTATAAAAGTTGTTGCAAAAGATTATTGGCTATAAAAGAGGACGAAAAGATACGTATTTAGCGTGATGAGAAAATAAAACATGAATTGATGGCCTCACAAATATACAGTTAACACATGGGTGGTGGCTTGTTGGCAAAGACCATGGTTTGTCTCACGAATTATTTACTCTGGCTCAAAATATGGATAACGCAATCTGAAATTATCTAACACTGAATAAACTTTGATGGATTTATTCTACACAGAAGTTATACTGCGCTGGTGAATCTGAGATCTAGTGGCGACACTATGATCCTGTTTGCCCTAACAAGTCGGAACAGCAATGCAATACCCCTTTTTCTTGATTGGTGACGGCCGTCAAGCGTCTGCAGAGCATCGACGTGCAGCGCCTGTATTTCCCTAATGCGGGCACGAAATATGCAGAGTCGCGGATGGCTATCTGTTAGACGGATCGCAATTACTCTATAATGGAGTCCAGAAATATCGTTCGCCGGTAATACCATGGACCAATTTGACTCACTTATATGGCGGTGTGCACAAGGAGATCAAACTTCGAGGTGGCAGACCTGTCACAAATAAGTTTGCCCAAGGCACAGCGAGTTGTCCGAGATGAATTAGATCTAAGCTGTCAGCTAAGTCCTCACAACACGCTCCCACGTCAAAACCAATGCTGGTGCTAAATCACAAACAGGACAAGCATCCCAGGTGGAAACCAACAAAAATCAAGACCAGAATCCTATCCAGACAGAAGTCTGAATCACCAAATTTCTCCTCTCCTCACTTTCAATCAGTCGTCGGTGAAGTCCACAAAATCACTCCTGCAACCTCCCCAACCAGAGTTTCATGCAAATTGCAAAACTCCACGAGCTCCATGTCTCTCCTCTAACTCGTCTGCTCTACTCATAGTCCAATCCTAATCAAAGTTAACAATGCTATCCTCTCTTCAGGAGAAGCAGCCAATCCCTGACTCACCAATTCCCACACAGAGAGAAGGAAACGTTGTACTTCCACGTTCTTTTTTTTTTCTATGACCGCTTTAGGCCACGTGTTATTTTGAGTTTTCGAATAGCTCTAAAGTGAATCTGTGTAGCACACATGTTACTGGGTGTCCGACCAGGGACTAAGAGAAGTGCTTTTGTGTGCCAACACATGTCATTTCAGAGCCTTCATAGATGATGTGTTCCCCCTAAAATATGTTTTATGGCATGAGACTTCCCAGAAAACTCTGCAGGCTGAGGAAGGAAACCACCTGATTACTTCCTCAATAGCGTCCGCTCCGTGGTGAACATGGAAACTCGCAAATTTTGTGGGCGTCATCCCCATTCACAAAGGGCGTTTACGACACTGTCGTAATGCTTTTGTTTGGCGTCCTAGATTTCTCCTCCGCCCCTGTTCCTGCCGTGGCAAGAAGCGCCTAACAGGTAGGCCCAGGTAGATCGTTTTCTCCCTTCTTCAACCGAATTCATTGTCTGCACACTGGAGTAATAACGCATGGTCCCAGCATTCTGTCCCCACTAAGTACTTCGAGATGTTCCCATCCCTAATAGCTGCATGTGGCTTCCAAGCCCCTAATGTCAACTCCAAGATTTACTGTTAAGTGACCAAACTGCCTGCTTGTTCTCAACTCAGGAAAAATACTATCTGAAGGAGAACGCATAATGATCCCACATGCATTAACAACAAACATGCTCCCATCACTGACTGATGATGCTGATAACTTCCTGTAGTCTCACAAATATGATATCTTGGGTACCCTTGAATATGAATTGAATATGAAGAATAGCAGAGTGACTTGTCGTCTCTCAACATTTAAAGAATGACATACGATTTGGCATAGCATACGAAAATGATCTTATTGTGACAGTAGAAAGATTCAGGTCATCCTTCAAGTTCAGGTGCAGATCTACTACAGAAGTATATTATCAGAACCAGGACATATTGCTCAATTTCTGCAAATACGCTTCATCTACGAGAATGGAAGGTACACAACCTTAATATGTTTCTATTATTCAGATGCGGATCCATTCTTAATAATATAAGGTAAACAAACCATGGTGAGAAAATAAGAGAAGTTAGAGCTCGTACGAAGTTGTTCTTCCCATGCAACTTTCAAGAACGGAAGAGTGAAGAAAGGAAAGGTACTCTCCACTTCGCACTGTAAACTGCTCCGTAGAGTATATGTGTGGATATGGGTGTACTGTAATCGTTGTCCTATCTCATTTGTTTCAGTATGTAGAGTTTCCTTTCCTACTGTAGGTCTGGCCCTAGCTAGGAACTGAAGATCTCCAAAACGATTACCACATTCTTGTTGCTGATATCTCCCATTATAATCTCCAGCTCTTTATAAAATTGTTCTCAGCATCCTCATCACTGGAATTAGGTATTGCATGTATATTCACGAGACTGAAGACTGCAGATCGTGTTGCTGACGCAACAGAATTTCTTCAGCTGTGCGCAGTCCAGCCCCTGACAACAAATCCCATTCAAGATTCGTGTTTTTCATCTTCCATACGCGCTTTCTAGAGTATTATGGATAACTTTTCTCATATTGTTCCCAGACAATTTATTCTCATCTCTTGCAGACATAGAAATATTGTTACAATTTATCTTGTAAGGTGTTTGAAATATGTCTGTGTTATGCAAGAAGCTCCTCAATAACGGACTAGTATTCGCGATTAATTTTTTCTCAGCTCAATAGCCGACGTGACTTGCTACAGATTCCGTCACCAAGTACTGGGTCCTTTGCCCACTTGTGCAGTCAGTACAGAGTCATATTGGTTAATTACATTTTATTATAAAATGTATCGCGTTTTTTCTATTCTAATAGTAAACAAGATCTTTATCTTTTTTTCTGGGCTTACGCTATTGCTCGTTCCGAACTCAATTCCCACTTTTTCCGAGGTCTTCGAATGTCTCTTTTCTCATTCAGTTTTTAGCTGAGGATCTCCTGAGAAATTCTGTGATCTAGCTTTCTCATGAGGTATAGTCTCCAATTTTCGCGATTTAAAATAATTTTTTTGTTCATTTTGAAAATATGTAATTCTGTTCTAACATCTTCATATATCAAGATCAAAACCTCGACAAAGTAAAAGATTTTACAGACTGATTCGAGAATTTAGTTATCTAAAACACTTTTGATCTGCCGAATCGATATTTTCCTCAGAATGCCATTTTTTCGTTTGATTGCTAGGAACTTTTAAACTGTACTCGTTGCATACTTTATTCAGCTGGTATACTGATCTCTGGAGGTCGCCGTCATTCTTTTGAGTAAGAGTATGCACATAATATAACTATCTTTCCCGGCAACATATTCTCTGTGTGTTTGGATTCTCCAGTGTTTGTCGAGAACTGATTACGACTCTTTACCTGAGGTAGTATAGTGATACCATCCTAATATATCGCTACACAGAAGTTGGAATACTGCCTACAACGAGACACAAGATCGTCGGTGTGTAGGAACAATGTTCAATAATTCTGCACGTGAATTCTACTTGCCTTACGCACGCAGAAGTAATGGCTTTGAACGTTTTCCTGTACAACCCATTATTCTCTTATTCCACTACGATCCTTCTTCGAATACATGAGAAATATAAGAAAAAATCACAGAATTGGGTGCAGCTGAAAATGGTCGACGAATCACTGTTGTAAATAATGTCACTCGAATGTTAAGGACGACTACAAGATTCGCTTCGCGCGAGTCAGTTGTAGCATAGTGTAATAGAAGTCTTAACACCGCTGCCCTTTGAAGTTGGAACGTTCTACTACATACGTCGATTGCAGCAAAGCCTCGTCTACGTAGGAAGCCCGCAGTTCTGTGGCCAGTGGGAGACGAGCGCCTGACATCCAGAGCCACTGCTAATGAATGGGGGCTGAAGACCTACCGCGGCCTCTCCTTTACAACAGAGGCGCGTTCCGCTACGGCCGGCACCCACTCTGTCATTAGCAGGCGGCCGCTTTCATTTCAGACGGTAATGAGACCCCTTACTTGACAACCTTTCCATGAGAAGAAAGAATAGGAGATAAAACGGAAATTAATGTTTACTCGTTAACTGTAAGAACAAAACAAAAAGGAATGAAAAAAAATCGTTTCGAAAACCTCGACGGAAAGAGCTAACTGTTCATATTGTGAACGTCTTTCATTTCCCTTCATGTCTGATTGGATCAGATCACTTTCCATGCTCTCCCATACACGTAGTCTCTATAGCACCACCCCGCAGCATATGCCACTCTATAAGGCATTTTAGAGTTCCATTCACTTATTGCATAACTGTATTAGACAGTTAGATTAGCACACTGACGGAAAAAATCGCAGCCTCAAAAGATAATTAATGCAGGAGAATGAAATATCTGGAGCTCATTTGTCTAGGGAACATACTCAAGTCATTAACACCGCAGGATCACAGGTTAATGTAAGCGAGAGATAAGCCATCGCAAATGTGAATTTGTGATACATTAGTAACCGGTGCAACCGTCAGAATGTTGAATGCAGGCGTGCATCAGTTGTGTTGTACAGGTGCTGGATGTCAGTTTACGGGATAGAGGCCCATGCCTGTTGCACTTGGTCGGTCAATTCAGAGACGATTAGTGGTAGTTGTGGATGACGCTCGAGTTGTCGTGCGATGATATCCTGTATGTGCTCGATTGGAGACAGATCTGGTTATTCAGCTGCCCAAGGCAACATGTGCGCACTCTATAAGGCGTGTTGGATGTCAACAGTGGTGTGTGGGCGAAATTTATCCTGTTGGAGAATACCCCTGGGAATGCTATTCCTCAATGGCAGCTCAACAAGTCGAATAAACAGATTGACGTGCAAATTTGCAGTGAGGGTGCGTGGGATAACGAAAAGAGTGCTCCTGCTGTCATACGAAAGCGCACACCAAACCATAGCTCCAAGTGTAGGTCCAGTGTCTGTAGTAGATCCACGATAAAACTTCCATAGGATGCAGCAAGTGTTATAGTTTGTTACAATGTATACAGAAGTGGTCCCTTACAGAACTCTCGAGAGGCTGTGAAGTGGAGCAGTGAGTTTCAACCAGTCCTCTTCGCTAATCAGGCGTTTTTTTCTTCTTTCAGGCAGTTACTCTCGATACGCTGCTCGCCGATGAGGTTATAGGAGGGAGTGATGCGATTTTTTGCGAAAACTTTAAACGTTTAAAGCTTTTTAAATAAATCACACATCTTTATTCCTCATGTCTATATATTTCCTTCTTAACATAGTCTACCTTGGCTACGAACGCATTTCTACCAACGAGAGACCTCTTGATTTATACCGTCACAGTAGAAGGTTTGACTCTGTTGGCCGGCCGATGTGACCGAGCGGTTCTACGTGCTTCAGTCCCGAACCGCGCTGCTGCTACGGTCGCAGGTTCGAATCCTGCCTTGCGCATGGATGTGTGTGATGTCCTTAGGTTAGCTAGGTTTAAGTAGTTCTAAGTCCAGGGGACTGATGAACTCAGATGTTAAGTCCCATCGTGCTTAGAGCCACATGAACCATTTGACTCTGTTGACGGAGCCTCAACCTCATCTGCACTTGAACAGCGTCATTATTATCAAAGCGAAGTCCTCGGAGGAGTTTAAATTCTGGAAACAGATGAAATTCAGATGGGGCCAAATCTGGACTGAATGGAGGATGACCCGCGACAGTGAACCCAACACGTCGGATTGTCGTACATGTCGCACCACTCGTGTATGGTCTGGCATTGTCATGTTGAAGGAGGGAGTGGTCTTTGTGTGGACGAACTGTTCGAATTCGGAACTCGAGTACAACACGTTGTCTGTCGCGCACCGACATAGTTATGTTATACATCACCATGTTATATGTTATAAGTCGAAGTCATCTAGCGGCAAAGGGCTAGAGATATGTAGACATGAAGCATAAAGATGTAGAATATTAATAACGTTTGTTTTATTTACAAAGCTTTAACAGTTTCCTCGTAAAAATTCGGAGGCATAACTTTTCACGACGCCATCGTATTACGCATCCGCTGTCACTAAAACCACAGATATAGAGGAACAAGCGCTCTTGTTCGCAGTGGTATCTTTTTCACACGCACAGAGTGCTATTTCCTTCTTGATAAGGCCATGGTGATTCAGAGAATAGAAATGTTATCATCAGCTACGACTAGACACGTCTATGAGACAGTTATCGCTGGCCTATTAAGTGAACTTACTTATCCTCCTCTCTCTGTAAGAGCACAGGTACTCAGGAACGCACATTCCAGCAAATTTGTAGGATTTTTATCCGTTACACATGTCTGGCTCTCATATCGCCTTCATGAAAACTACAAGAGATATTTGTACACTCCAAAGACGATGTCCACGAATATTCACACGTTTCTGGAGATATCTTGTTTCGCTGTAATGTTAGGTAGCCGTACCTGCCGATAATACCATCATAATGAAGGACGCGGAACGAACGATGCTGGCAGCCAGTGAACTCGTTACTGCGGCCGCCGACAGGGTGCATGTGTGTATTGGAAAGAATCTGGTTCCCCAGGTGACACAGTAAGGCGGCCGCCGACAAGTTTCACTTGTCTGTTTGCTAGTTCAGAGGCAATAGCTGTTAATATTCTCCCACACACAGACAGTTTCTTCTTTAGGGGTATCTCTCTCTGTGTGCTCTCTTGACATGTGTGCTGTAGCAGTTTCTGGTTTGTGCACGGCTTCGATTGTTTGAGTTCATCGGAAGTCAGAACTCTCGCCGTAAAAGCATGGTAAAGCTCGGGCAACGTGCTGTGTTTTCGCCCGGTTTGGCCGGCCGGTGTGGCCGAACGGTTCTAGGCGCTACAGTCGGGAACCGCGCACCGCTACGGTCGCAGGTTCAAATCCTGCCTTGGGCATGGATGTTTGTGATGTCCTTAGGTTAGTTAGGTTTAAGTAGTTCTAAGTTCTAGGGGACTGATAACCTCAGAAGTTAAGTCCCATAGTGGTCAGAGCCATTTGAACCATTTGAACCCCCGGTTTGCGAGTTAACACTTTTGAACCCGCACCCAAGGAAAAAGATGAAAAGTGGCGACTGTATTATGGAATTACGGAGGCGGCAGCAGCTGCAAATACAATAACAGCAGCAGCAACCACAACAACATCATGCCTAACTTCTGCAAGTGTTGGTACGTCGAGATCAACCGCAGTAACAGGTATTATCGACTCTAGCCTCCCCCGCCCCCCCCCTCTGACTTTCGGACTTTTTGACAGATGTACAGAGAGGTGGGACAACTGCCTGAAACGTTTCCTGCTCTACTGCAAGGTAAGTAAAGTTAGTGACCTCGAAGATATAAATGCACTCATCCATTCTTCAAGTCCCTTTCTTTACAATTTGGTGAAAAGTTTTATCCACTCATGGAACTTGCTTTATTCAAATTTGATCAGTTGTGTACAGCGTTAATTGCATGTTTGGAGAGTAAATCGCATTTTTGGCAGGGTGCATTGACTTAAATCAACGACGAAAGCGGCTTAGCGAGTCGTATGCGGAGTTACGGGGTTTTTGTAGAGACTGTACATCTACATGGATACTCTGCAAATCACATTTAAGTGCCTGGCAGAGGCTTCATCGAACCACCTTCACAATTCTCTAGTATTCCAATATCGTATATACACTACCGGCCATTAAAATTGCTACACCACGAAGGTAACGTGCTACAGACGCGAAATTCAGCCGACAGGAAGAAGATGCTGTGATATGCAAATGATTAGCTTCTCAGTGCATTCACACAAGATTGGCGCCGGTGGTGACACCTACAACGTGCTGACACGAGGAAAATTTCCAACCGATTTCTCATACGCAAACAGCAGTTGACCGGCGTTGCCTGGTGAAACGTTGTTGTGACGCCTCGTGTAAGGAGAATAATTGCCTACCAACAGGTTTCTGACTTTGATAAAGGGCGGATTGTAGCCTATCGTGATTGCGGATTATCGTGTGGCGACATTGTTGTTCGCTTTGGTCGAGATACAATGACTGTTAGCAGATTATGGAATCGGTGGGTTCAGGAGGGTAATACGGAACGCCGTACTGGATCCCAACGGCCTCGTATCACTAGCAGTCGAGATGACAGGCATCTTATCCGCATGGCTGTAACGGATCGTACAGCCACGTCTCGATGCCTGAGTCAACAGATGGGGACGTTTGCAAGGCAAAAATCATCTGCACGAACAGTTCGACGACGTTTGCAGCAGCATGGACTATCAGCTCGGATAACATGGCTGCGGTTACCCTTGACGCTGCATCACAGACAGAAGAGCCTGTGATGGTGTACTCAACGACGAACCTGGGTGCACGAATGGCAAAAGTCATTTTTTCGGATGAACCCACGTTCTGTTTACAGCATCATGTGTAATGCACACTGTTCAAAGCACAGCCAATGCGAACAAGAGGTGACCGAGACGTGTAACCAATGACACCCCATACCATCACGCCGGGTGATACGCCAGTATGGCGATGACGAATACACGTTTCCAACGTGCGTTCACCACTATGTCGCCAAACACGGCGAGTTCCAGAGCTCAGGAGTAACCTAGAGCGATGGATCAATGGTCTATGGTCTTGTTGGCTTCGCTCAGGTTCACTTTGGGCATACTGAAGAGCGCTGCTTGCCAGATGGTTACAATGTTTCCCCTGCAGAATTGGTAGCCATCTATTGCACTACAGAACAATCCACTCCTGCACCAGTGAGACCTCTGTCATGTGTAGAGATCCTTAAGCAGCATACAAGCTCTGTAACAGTGTTTCCCTCGCCATTATTTGGCAATGACTATACATGAGACTCTTTATGCCTTTGGCAACAATGGACATTCAGTGACCTTTATTTAGACCCCAGGACATGTAGGGATCCCAGGCAGTGAACTTGTTAACAATGTGGCGAAACAGGCTACCGGTAAACCAACTCTGGAGATCAGTCTGCCGGAGACTGATCTCCGATCGTTCTTTCGCCGTAAAGTTTTTGGGATCTACGGTACTGAACGGCGCACCCTCAGTACACCAAATAAACTACGTGTTATCAAGGAGACAACGAACGTGTGGTGGTCATCCATGTGAGCCACTCCAGGGACTCCATTTTCATTTGCTGGCTCCACATCAGCCATACTTGGCTAACACATGGTCACCTCCTCCATTGTGAGAACTCACCTCAGTGTCGCTGTAGCTCCCACATGACTGCCGTCCCGATCTTGTTGGACTGCCCAATTTGAGCCGCTCTGCGGCGGACTTTAAACCTCCCCTCGCCCCCCCCCCCCCTCCCCACACACACATACACACTGACAGCAGTGTTTGGAGACAAAGCCTTCATTTTAACTCTCCCTCACTCTTTCTTTGCTGTCTGTTCGCCTTGGTATTCGTCTTTTCCGTATCTGTGTTCCTCTAGCGTTGTCTTTAAGGCTTGAGATTTAGTGTGTTTCAGGGTGGCTGCATCATCCTTTTTTATTTTTGATGTCAGCCAGCCTAGGCCTTCTGATACATTACGGGATTTGGAACTTTAATAGTGGCAACTATTTATTTACAGCTCGTACAAAATCGATACGTGTTTCAAAGTTTTACTGACCTTCAAAGTATCCACCGGTGTTATGCACAACCCGTTGCCAGCGATGTGGAAGTCGTAGGATACTCTTAGCAGTGCCAGTTGTGTTTACAGTTCGAGCGGCGCGCTCTATTGCCAAATGATTTTGTAGCAGTTATGAAGCGAATGCCGTGAAGTGCTTCCTTCAGTGTAGAAATCGAGTTGAACTCACGAGGGATTAAGTGAGGGGAGTGCAGTAGGTGGTATAGCACTTAGCAGACCCATCAGTCAAACAAATCAGTAACAGCTCTTGCACTATACGTACTTGAGCATTGTGCTTCAAAATGATGGTCAGGTCTTGCTGAAAGTGTAATCACTTTTGTCTCTAAGCGGGTCATAGGTTGTGTTCCAAAAACTTCAGATAAACCTTCGAGGCAAAAAATAGAGGACCTGAATTGTGCTACGTGATGTTGCCGAGTTCGTTGGCACAGCAAAACGAAACTTGCTACACGAGTTAACCACAAATAACCAACGAGTGTTCCAAAAAGGTCCTGCAAAGTATGTGTGCACATGTTAAATCGGGTCTACAGAGGGTCTTGGGAGCCGTCCGCCAGGCACACATATACACAGACATACAGAAAACAAAGCAAACGCTCTCCAAATGTAGGGGTGAATGGATACAGTCGAGTACAGTGATATATTACACCTCCCGATCAGTGCGGCGCTGGCAGTTGTGCTACATTTACAAACAATTTTAGAACACAGAACGAGAGGTTATGTCATGCTCGCACGGATAAATCTGACATAAAATCGATAGAATTGCGAAAAATGACCAGGGAATACGTATAAATTGACTTAATATACATCGAAATGCGGGGAAATTGAGGAAGTACTTGCATATCTACTGGTTCGCACCGAACAATTTGTACATGGGAACAAGTATGCGGCAACAAGAGAAATCCGAGAAAACGTCGACATTGAAACAAAGAGAATTAGGGAGGCAGTCAATTTTTCCCCGTCGAAGCAGCGTTATACTGTATGTCTATTGAGGTACCAGTGATACACGCGAGTTGACTACTGTATTTGATGCTTTCCAGGAAGACAGAGAACCATCCGCCCCTAAACTTATTTGCATCTGCGTTAAAGGATAAGGAGTGGAGGGGTGATCGATTGAGATGGAGCTGTAACGAGGTACGATTTAATGGTTGACTGATGATGCATTCTAGAGAAGGAGAAGTTGCTGGGGGTCAATTTTTCCACTGTTCTGTCAGAGTCCATCAGTCACGTGACATAGCCTGCGTTATACTCGTATAAAGCCATGTGTTCTGTACGTGGTTTAAAGCACTGTCTATTTGCGGTCGTTAACGGTAAACCTGTCGGTCACCAGAGGACTTGCATCTCATGTGTGATGAAACGTGACACATTCCTCTAAACGAACTACGATTTATGTTATGTACTCCACCCCCGCCCCCCTCCCCCTATCGCATCTTGGGTGTAAAATCGAGACTTCAGCGACATAACTAAGTTAGCGATAGGTGCTAGTGAGGCAGTGCAATCCCCATGTACAACTGTTTCCTGACAGGTGTGCTGTTTACGGAATTAGTGACAGAATGACTTGTAATTTTCGCATGTTAGACGCTGCTGCTACGCATGTATCTGTTTCCTTCTAAGAGGTATTCGTCGTTACTAACGATCATTTTATATAGGGCTGATGCAGGTATAGTTTAATTTCCGAACCGTAATCGGATGTGAACAGTGAGCGCTATACATTTCCGGAAAGCTGTATTGTACTTGTACCACACGGAGCCAATATTTTAAGGTAGTAGTGTTTTCGTTTTACACTTCGATAACATAGTTTATTGTAGAGAAACCGGGAAGAAGACTGTATGTCCTGCGCTTGAAATATATTTCTTACATTGGAATATTAACAGCGCTTAATTCCATACGACCGATAGGTTGAAAACGCACGCGATCTAACATTATAGCCCGTTTTAAGTCTAGCCTTAGGAGTGCGTGTGTTTATTTCTCTTTTACCAATACCTTCCAGGTACCAATCCTAGACTCTACAACAATACTTTAGAGTTGATATCTTGGTTGATTTACATAAAAACGCATTGAACTCCATCCGTCTGGAGCTCCATCGTGCATAAAAATCATTCGTTTCTTGTTGTTCTTAACCGTCTGCTATCACATCACGACTCTTTGAAATCTGTTACTATACATCGATAAGGAGTGCTAAGCTCATCGACATGGGCGCATCTCGAGAAATCTTGTGCACTTGGATGGGTGAGGACTCTGAAAGCTCTATTCATTCACGAGACGTGGAGAGTTGCGGTATACTTCTGATCGGTTGCAGATTAATTCGGTAACTGTGGTACAGGGCGGGTTGGTCAATGAATGTGTGATGAGAGTCTTTCACTCTCTAATTTTACCCTAAGACAGCGAGAATGCTCTGTGACTATCATACCCAGAGAGATAGATCATAAATCCGGCCGTTGTGGCCGTGCGGTTCTAGTCACTTCAGTCTGGAACCGCGTGACCGTTACGGTCGCAGGTTCGAATCCTGTCTCGGGCATGGATGTGTGTGATGTCTTTAGGTTAGTTAGGTCTAAGTAGTTCTAAGTTCTAGGGGATTGATGACCACAGATGTTCAGTCCCATAGTGCTCAGAGCCATTTGAACCATTTTTGAGATAGATAATAAATTAAGCACTGTACTCGAGGTATTAGAAATATGTAGAGCGCTGTCTGGTACACTTTGATCATTTATGTGTTCGAGAATTAACACAGAACGAACGTACTGCGCAGTCATGTATCTGCATTCACAATGATGCTCGCAAAGTATAGAAGGGGCGGTTTAGCTATGATACTTAGAATGGGGAAACATGCTGTCATATTATTGGCTGGTATTGAAATTACTGTAAAAGTGTCAAATTTTTCGCGCTATCAACTGTGATGCTTCCTTACAGTACGTCGGCGGTGTCTTTTCCATCCCATCCGTGCATTGGCGCGCTGTTGGTTATCACATAATGATTGACTGACAGCGCTTGTTTGAGTTGGGGAATGAGTTTTGTGAATGGGTGACACCTTCTGAGGGTTGCCAGGACCGAAACATTGATCGAGTACATGAGTGAACTATGAGGAATCAGTCGAAAGGGAATGCAGAGCAATCTATTATGTCACTGTGACAGATGAGTTTAAATGTTGAGGTCGTCAATCACTTTCGAACATCAGTTTGGAAACTCTACACAACGCAGCCAAACTCTTCTAGTTTCCTTATGTTGTAACTGACTTTTATTTACAATCGTCCAGTGTGTGGCATGTTATGGTAGCTGTCGTAACAACATGATATACACTGTGCAACATCTAGTTTCCTGCGAAATGCCGTGAATCAGGACTTCTTAATGTCAGTTTAGAACCTGGTACAGGCCTCGAAGTCGTGGCAGAAATACAAAAGGTTTGGCATTGTACAAAATCGTGTTAGAAAAGTGTTTCAAACAACAAAATAGGACCAGAGGGAGCGTCTTTTGCGATTTAGTATAGTCTGTGGGATACGATCATTCGCCTAGAGTATAGGTGATCAAACTTCAAAGTGGCCTCTGCAGTGCCTGTATATTTAATAGGATCGTGCCACACAGGCAGCAGTAGCAGCAGCAGTTCTACAGGATGGGGGACCCATTAGGGATGCTATTCTCGGGAGCATAGCGAAATCTCTTTCTCTCTTCACCGAAATATGCGTCACTGCGCCAGCATCGGTGCATAGGTGACTTCTATATCGAATGAAGTTCGTTCAGCTTTTATAGTTCGTAATTTTTCTCTGTTGGGGGGTAGAGAATAACGATGATAGCATGTTTGGCTGACTGATTTGAATGGACGTGAATCTGTAGTACTGGAATGTAGTTTGGGGACGCACCACAATGCGCGCATTTCCTCCGAATGGTCAAAACACGGTCCTGTCGCACTAACTCAGGTCTATCTGTTTCTACAATGTTTGCAGTAGGTGGTGGATATGGTTTTCTCCGACTTAAAATGGAACGATCACATGTGGAAAACTGTAGAAATGGAATCAGTTACAAGATGCGTAGCGAGTGACTAAGACCACATTGAATGGAAAGACCATGATTCCAAATCATGGTAAGACAACAACTATCTGCACGAATAGTTCGAAGACGTTTGCAGCAGCATGGACTATCAGATCAGAGACCATGGCTGCGGTTACGCTTGATGCTGCATCACAAACAGGAGAGGCTGCGATGGTGTACTCAACGACGAACCTGGGTACACGAATGACAAAACCCTTCATTCGATCCCTGCGAAACCCTACATTTCAGCACGATAATGCACGACCGCATGTTGCAGGTCCTGTACGGGCCTTTATGGATACAGAAAATGTTCGACTGCTGCCCGGGCCAGCACATTCTCCAGATCTCTCACCAACTGAAAAGTCTGATCAATGGTAGCCGAGCAACTGGCTCGTGACAATACGCCAGTCACTACTCGTGATGAACTGTGGTATCGTGTAGAAGCTGCATGGGCAACTGTACCTGTACACGCCATCCAAGCTCTGACTCAATGCCCAGGCGTATCAAGGCCGTTATTACGGCCATAGGTGATTGTTCTGGGTACTGATTTCTCAGGATCTATGCACCCAAATTGCGTGAACATGTAATCACATGTCAGTTCTAGTATAATGTATTTGTCCGATGAATACCCCTTTATCATCTGCATTTCTTCTTGTTGTAGCAATTTTAATGGCCAGTAGCGTAGTTTTTCCTTTTTTGTTATGTATCATTGGGTTTGCGTAGATTAATTAGGCATTGTATTTTCATATGTTTTATGTGTTTTAGAGGATTGTGAACCTGCTGGGGACAGCAGTCGTTTTGAAGAAGGAGGATGTGTGATGGTGATCCCTGTCCTCAGGTCACTGAAAAGGGGAGCGCTGAGCTAGTTTGTAGAAGTAAAAACTGAGGAGGTACTGCTGATCTAGACAGTTAACAGCTGATACACCGAGATTTCAAGAGAGGAATTGCGTAGCTGCCATAGACGGAAGGTAACGGTATGTCCAGCAAGGATGATAAGCACCAATCTGGACACATGCACTGTGCAGGAGTAAAGAGGTAGACTGTCCAAGGGACATCGTGGAGCCTAAATTGAGCTCGCAGCAGGTCGGGAAGTGTTGGATCTTCTCCTCCTACGAAAATTTAATATTAGAAGCAAGTTGTTTTGAGCATGGAGTATTTGCAGATGTGAAACGTATAGAGCTCGAAGACAGCGGAATTTTAATCAATGGAACTGAGTGTAACATAACAGGACCAACCTTCCATCAGCCAGCGTCAATTTCAGGAGTCAAGAATGGAATGTTACACAGCCACAGCTGTACTGGCCAGAAGGAACTTTAGAATTTTTGGCAAGGCAGAATTTGACCTTGTTAAATCAAACACTGGAGTCAGGTCTGTTGAGATTCGTAAACAAGTTCATTTCAGAGGAAGAGGGGCGCATATCAGCTGAACAGATTGTGTAGCATGTCGCTCAAGACAGGGAAAGGCAACGACAAGTAACGATCGTTTTGAGCACCCCTGTGCCAAGTCCCAACGCAGCCTTAACTTTGTTGTGTGTTGTATTCATTCTGATCAGGTGGAGAGGCAATTCCAAGAGGGAACCAATGGTAGTCCAAATCCCAGTGAACTGGATACCGAGGGCGTCAAACGGGTAGGTAATGGGTTGATCGGGCATTAAGTTGAGTGGTCATCCAGTAAGGAATTTTTCGTTATGTCTCATGCCATGTGTTTTAAGACGACTAGACCACATCTAAGTTTTCTAAGAGCAGTAGTAAATATGTCATAAGTACGTGTTGACCCAAGCAAGTGTAAGAGAAGTTATAGGTCGACCCGAGTACCGGGTCTTTATGGAGGGGGGAATAATGTAGCGGCACCACCATTTCAGATAGGAAAGTTAGATTCGGTGCAATATTTCTGAGCACACAAGTTACAGCCAGGCACAGTCCTTTTGACAGTAAGTTACGCTGACCAGCAGTTGCGAAGTAGAATGGAGGCTACAGTGCCATCAAACCGCTGAAAAGAGTAAACGCAGCGGATTGCATGGTGCAAGTTACAGGCAGAAGGGGCTCACTGGCGCAACCCTAGGTGTTATGAGTACAAGACTCAGAGTGGCGTGTTAGCAAAACAGAGGTGCATAGCCAATGTAAAAATAGGGATTGGTTTTCTAATAAGGGGGATTCAAGTTTGGCAGCTCTTCTGGACAACGGGGCATGTCACACCACCGGCTACATGCAGCAGCAGATGGGGTGCCAGCACACCAGTCCATGGCGGGTCGCTGGATCGACCCTCTGACGTCAACGCAGGGTCCGTAGCCAACCAGTGGCGGGCCACTCGACGGCTTGCTACCGCGGGCAGTCTTGTTGGTTCCTGACACGCTGGAGGCATCCCGAGGTGAAGGCCGCTGAGTCAGCTGCCGGCGCAGCCTGGCATCATCAAAATGACACTGCTGTACACGGCTGGCGCGCTGCAGCACATTGCACAGGTCGCTGCGTTAGCCCTTCCGTGCCAAGCTGTTTTGCATACAGCGAAGTGGCGTCCTCGGCATCGCGGGACCTGTGTCGTAGACAGAGAGGAACATGGCACTGTAGCTGGGAGTAAACCACTTGAAGATCACACCAGAGTTTTAATATGGCGCATCCTGACAGTTTCTATCCACCTCCAACATTCCTCCACCACACGCCAACATCTACATTTGGCAGTGATGGCTACAATATTAATCAGTTTCAATATGTTACCTAGACAAATGTATTGACGAAATTTAATTACTCTAGATTAGTATTTTTTGTGTTGCTATTTCTTTTGATGTCAGTTTACTTCAGTAAAATTGCAGAGCTTATACAAAATATTATAGAAAACTTCACGTAAAGGTTATAATCTGAGTGCACTGTTTTTTGAACACAGTCAACATGTATCTGTACATATATAAACTGAAGTTCCCTGCCATTGTTTTGTCCGCATATTTGGGCTATTGTCAGGAACTACCATAGGGACTTTGATATGGTTTTCATTGATAGACTCATACACAAGGAAGGTTTGCGTGTATAATTACAGATATTTTTTGCAATTTCACTGATGAGCTATTACCCCCCCCCCCCCCCCAGTGTGAAACCTGTGCCATTGCTATCTAGTGATGAGTAGCATAACTGCTTGGAAATGCGGTAGCTTGTGCGTCTTGGCAAAGCAGTCAGACGGCATTGCATAGCAGAAGGTGCTTTGTACCGATGTTGTGTCTCAGGGTTTGCTTTGTACCATGTTACAACGTGAACAGTGTTTTGTACCCAAAATTACTTGCAGAGGGTGCTTCGTGCTGACGTTTCGTCGTAGAGGGTACTTCGAACTAATTTTGCGTGCCAGAGGGTTCCCAGTACCGATGTTGGATGTAATAGATTGGTCCATACCAATGCCACATGGCCGAGAGTGCTTCTTAACAGTGTTGCGTGGCACAGAGAGCTTTTTGCCAGACTGTGCATTCTAACGATGTTATCTGACAGAGGGTACTTTGTACCATGTTGCAAGATGATGGTGCATTGTCCCACTGTCACAGGGTAGGTGGATTCTCGTACCAATGTTTTGTGGCAAAGAGTGCTTTTTACCACGTAGTACAGCTAAGGGGGACTCCTACAAATGTTGCAAGGTAGAGATGTTGTGTGGCGTATGGTACTTCTTAGCGAAGTCACATCGCACAGGGTGCTTCATTACCATGCTACATGTGGAGGGTGTGTATAACTAATTTTATATGGCAGGTGAGTGTTCGTAGTGATGTTTTTTGTCAAGGGGTGCTTCGTACAACTGTTATGTGGCAGAGTGTGCTCCTTAATAAGATTTCGTGGAAGAGAATGCTTAGCACCAATGTTAAGTGGAAGAAGGTGTTTCATAGACGTATTACACTGCAGACATGATTCATACAAATGCCACATAGCAAATGATGTATCTTATCAGCTGTGCTTTTTATCAATTATGCGTGACAGTAGGAACCTTGTACCGATGTTTTCTGGCAGAGGGGTGCTTTGAATCGATATTGTATTGAAGAAATTGCTGCATATCAGTCTCTCGTGGCAGAGGGTGCTCCATACCTGTTTTGTATGGAAGAGTGGTCTTAGCGTGGTAGAGGGTGTCATGTACAGTCGTGGACAAAACGAGCGAGACCTCTCGCCTTTTCGTTATGCTGATCCGCACAGCTTTAAGGTTTGCTACACAGCATAACAGGCAAGGCGACGAAGTGCTACCAACATACTGTGTACAGGCATGAAATGGACAAACTATTCGAACTTTGTCAGACTGTTTTCAATCATGTGTAAGACTATATTAATGCTGATTAGTATGTTAAACACAACACGTAAATATAAGATATAAATGAAAGAAGAAACGCAAATTAGTATGAACTGCATTAATAAAAATGAATTTCAGCTTATCGAGATAACACAACTGTTCTTGTAAAACAAAGTACCCCAGATCGTTAGGTTCAAATGGCCCTAGAACTTAGAACTACTTAAACCTAACTAACCTAAGGACATCACACACATCCATGCCCTAGGCAGGATTCGAACCTGTGACCGTAGCAGTCGCGCGGTTCCGGACTGAAGCGCCTAGAACCGCTCGGCCACAGTGGTCGGTCCAGATAGTTAGGAATTAGCAAAATATTATGCGCATTCTGCCGTAAAACGGTTTGTGTCAACGTTCAGACCAGTCATAATGGATTGCTGTTGCCGACCTACCATGAAAGTGTGCAAATTTAGCAATTTGTGAAGATTCATAACGAAATTCAGTTAAAAATCATTCAGTGCCACACGTAAGTCAGTTAAATTATTGACAGAAGTGGAAAAAGGAAAGCAGTAATATGCACGAAATTCTACAAGAGTTTCATATTGACATCTACAGGGCGCCAGTACAGGATAAAGGTAGCAATAAAACGTATTGGAGGACTCGAGAATTTTTTATAAATGCTTTACTGATAGTCGATCTGCCACCATCGAGAATAGAACCGAAAACAAACCAGACATCCCTTGCAGTAGCAATCACCTTTCACTACGCTAGTAGACAACCCAGGCAAACAGTCCTCTGTTATTACCCCAGACATGAATAAGCCGGCAATTTTGCAATGAAAATGGCAAAATGATCTGCAGTTTCTGTTGCATAGAGCTTTCTGGACAATAAAACATGAATTTTCTACCTTCAAGTCACCGTTTATGTGACCATCATGCGGGAAGTTTATCGAAATAACAAAACACTGTTATTAGCGAGTACATTTAGTACGATAATTCTGCACCACTCCAGGAAATAAAGGGCTACATAGCTGCCAAACGTATTCTACAATATTTCGAGTTCTACATCAGACTCACAACCGTCAGAAGACGTTCATTACCCGAAGTGTTTCTTAAGCTAGCTAGCAATGGGAATGCTCGCACTTCTAAAACGTAATGGCATTAATACTATGATCTGAATTACCACGTGTGTAAGGAGATGGATTTTATTTGCATTCCTGTAAACGTGATTTGGATCGAAAGTGTAGCTACGAGTAATGTGCTGCTGTATCGACTGCAAATAGAACATTTCGAATAAAGAGTAGGCAGAATTGTTTATGCGTCCCTCATCTTCAGTGACTGTCGTAGCTATTTTCGTTGTTAGGATTTCGTCACCTAAATCGTTAAAAAATTGAACCCTACTAGTCTCACTTTCTTCGTCTTCTATCTGTCTACCCGACCCGTTTACCTGGAGTACGGGTAGACATAATAAGCAGAAATGTATCGCACTTCCTGCGATATATGGTCCGTTGGTGGTGTAAAAGAGTGAGCTTCTATGTCAACGCAATCTAAAGATGCGGCAGTTTATATAAAGAAAATTTACGCTAAATGTCAAAAATAGCTCTAAGAACTATGCGACCAAACTGCTTAGGTCATCAGTCCCCTAGTCCTAGAACTACTTAAACCTACATAACCTAAGGACATCACACACATCCATGCCCTGGAAAGATTCGAACTGACGTCGCAGGCAGCCACGCGGTCCGCGATATGACGCCGTTGAACGCACGGAAAACCCGCGCCGGCAAGCTGTTAATATCATCTGGTGTTGCTAAAAAGTTATTCACTTCTGACAAATGATTTTATTCGCAGTTCATTTAAGATATAATAACTAAAATATATTTGATGTTTCGATGTTACGGAAGAGTAAGTATGCGTAATTCATTTCCCCTTGTCTTCATTTATGATGTTAGATTCACAATCTGAGCATACGTAATATCCGTAACCCAACTTTAACGCGAAATCATAGTCACAGATATGCGAATACAGCACATTGGCTTATACTTGAGATATTTAGTTTGCCACGAAGTGATGGCACACTATACTGTGGCGTCTTCGAACCACGAGCTTCGTCAGTGCTAAGCTATGTCAACACATCAGCTGAGCGAACGTTTTCTTCCTGCTACTAATCTAAAGGACAACGGCAACACCGTAGAATACGTTTGACAACTATATGACCATCGATTTACGTTCTTGAGTGGTTCATAATCGTGTTAGTAAATCCATTCGAAATTTTTATGTCCTTTAAATTACATTTGATAGATGATTCGAACTGAATATTTAGGAAATGTATGTTATTTGAGAATCTTCAACATCGCAGCACGTCAGCAATCGTTGGTTAATATAGTAAAAAACCAGAAACCCGCCTCGATTGCGAAAAATGCACCTCTTGTTAACCTAGGTTTCGGCGTAGATAACTACACCTTCTTCAGAACAATAAAACCCACTAGTGCCTAAGAAGACCTTTGTCAATGATTAAAAGAACACCACGGTTATACATTTATAAACGAAAAAGGAAAACACAAACGGTACATATGTACAAAGTCTAAATCGTTACTTAACTTAATGGTGTAACCTCCACCTCCACCTCACGTTTATCCCTATATCTTTATTACCACGATGTCTTTAGATTCTGACTATTGGCTTTAGGAAAAGTTTTTAAGAGTTGCTCCTGTTGTCATAGGTAGCTTCAAATATGTTTCTTTCCTAGCATAAGCAATCATGTGCGGTTATTTTTAAGCTTCATCTGCTATTTAGCTCGTTACTTGTTCTATCCATTCTATGATTTGCTATAGTTGATCCACGGTTGGAATATAAGGGCTATTTAGCCGCGACCCATATATAAACATTCATGTATTCGTATGCTCATGCGCACTCAAGTAACTTTCCCTGTCTTGCGCATGTGCATAGGTAGCGGGTCGGGCGTGTAAGTGAGTTTCAGTTTATGGTGGGTCATGGCCCATCGAACATAGGCCGGTGTGAGATGGAGGTTACACCATAAAGTTAAGTAACGGTTTAGACTTTGTACATATGTACTGTTTGTGTTTTCCTTTGTTCCTTTATAAATGTATAGCCATGGTGTTCTTTTAATCATTGACAAAGGTCTTCTTAGGCACTAGTGGGTTTTATTGCTCTTAAGAAGGTGTAGTTATCTACGTCGAAACCTAGGTTAACACTAGGTCCATTTTTCGCAATCGAGGCGGGTTTCTGGTTTTTTAATAAAGTATGTTATTTGGTCCAGGAAGCACGTTCCAACAGAACTTGCGGCTTACATCGACATTTATGTTGTGAATTAGTCATCTTATCCATCACATGGACAACGAGGATGCTCTGTTTTGATACAGTTATTTCATAGCTTAGTGGTATTGTGTGTTGGTGGCGTTGCCAGTTTACATACTGTGCATGTAACACACAATAAAAGCTTTGGATGCCTATAGTGATCAGTCTATTAGAAAAACATTTGTTGTCATCGTTATTTATGTAACTTGCTCTTCGACTTCCAATTTGACAATTTGTGGAAAAATGTTTTACGCATTATTGTCCTTGTTTCAAACATAGTCTGACTGAAGAAGCATAGGCATGAAGGAATCAGTAAAAGCAATTATTCACTATTATAGCAAACTTTTGAATCCACTGGACACTAGAATTCTCTATATTGATTCTGAGAGTTTTGTAATTACTCTTGTTATTTACTGTCTTAATGTCATCCGCGAGAAGAAAAGTAAAGGCAGTGGGATTAGGTTCCTGATCTATATATTGTGTATCAATATTCTGCGCCGCTACGTAAATTTTTAAGGTTATATTCTTTAACGCAAAACACAGTATCAGTTTCAGTCCTAGGATCGACGATAAACATCTGAAGTGCCATTAGAGAATAGTGCCATATCGATTATGGCTCCTCACCAACAACAATAGTTGTTACCCATACTTTCGTATTTGCTATTTGACCGTCGTCACTCCCTAGAGGGCCGAGCGGTTCTAGGCGCTACAGTCTGGAGTCGCGCGACCGCTACGGTCGGAGGTTCGAATCCTGCCTCGGGCATGGATGTGTGTGATGTCCTTCGGTTAGTTAGGTTTAAGTAGTTCTAAGTTCTATGGGACTGATAACCTCTGAAGTTAAGTGCCATAGTGCTCAGAGTCAATTTAACCAACTCTTTAGAGACCAACCTGATCTTTTCACAATGCCATTTTTGACTTGCTTCTTAATATATCCTTTAACAACAGATTTGATGAAAATATTAATTGTTATATACGCTATTCCACAAATTAAAAACTTCCAGTTATTCTTTATATCCTGAAACTTACTACCGTTCACTTTCACTGAAGAGAAGATACATAATAATAAAATGAAATCAAAGATAAGATGAAATCAAAGCATTCTGTGAATGGTTAAAATGAAATGAACTAAAAATCACCTTCTGGTCTAAAACACGTTACTGTTCCAGAGAAATTCGGCATCTCTCAAAATTTTTCACACGTCTGTTGTTTATCCACATGTGGACATGTCTGGAGATGTCTCATGAAGTAGCACTGTTCAGCCGTCACAAAGTAAAGCCTCAAAAAAAGCCGTTTATTTCGTGGGTTGGTACAGAAGTATGCTACTAAATTTACTGCCTAATAACAGTATTTTGTTATTTCCATAAACATACCGAGTGATTGTCATATAAGCGTTGACATAAAGGTAGAAAATTCACGTTTTATAGTCCAGAAAACTCTATGCAATTTTAAGAAATTCCGATACGTTTCATCGCTACCTTTATTCTGTACTGGCGCCCTGTGGATTTCAATATGAAACTCTTGTTGAATTTCATACTCGTTACTGCCCTCCTTTTTCCGCTTCTGTCAATAACTGATGGCTCTGAGCACTATGGGACTTAACATCTATGGTCATCAGTCCCCTAGAACTTAGAACTACTTAAACCTAAATAACCTAAGGACATCACACAACACCCAGCCATCACGAGGCAGAGAAAATCCCTGACCCCGCCGGGAATCGAACCCGGGAACCCGAGAGTGGGAAGCGAGAACACTACCGCACGACCACGAGATGCGGGCGTCAATAACTGAATTGACTTACGTGTGTCACTGAATAATTTTTGACTGAATTTCGTTATGAATCTTCACGCATTGCTAAATTTGCACACTTTTATGGTAGGTTGACAACCGCAATCCACTGGCCTTAACTCTGACACAAACCGTTTCGCGGCCAAATGCGCATAATATTTTGCTAATTCCTACTTTGTCTTACTAGAACAGTTGTGCTATCTCGATAAGCTGAAATTCATTTTTATTAGTACATTTCATACTAACTAGCGTCTCTTCTTTCATTTATGTCTTATATTTACGTGTTGTGTTTAACACACCAATCAGCATTAACACGAAGATTGGAACTTAAATTGTGGCAACTATTTATCCACAACCGATACAAAAGAGTTACATGTTTGCACCTGTTACTGTCCTTCAAAGCAGTCACCAGCGTTGTGTAGAACCCATTGCCAATCGCACCATCAACAGACCAGGCTCCGCTAACGGTATACTACACCTTCTACATCGATAGCAACGGGGTTGCACATGATTGAAAACAGTCTGACAAAGTTCGGATAGTTTGTCAATTTCATGCCTGTGAGTAGTATGTTGGTAGCACTTCGTCGCCTTGTCTGTTATACCGTGTAGCAGACTCTAAAGCTGTGCGGATCAGTATAACGAAAAGGCGAGGGAGTCTCGCTCGTTTAGTCCACGACTGTACCTGCGTTACACAGTAAAAAGGGCTTCCTAGCTAAGTTTCTTGGCAAATGGTGTTTCATGCGACATTGTTAGGTGAAGGTTGCTTAATACTGATTATGCGTGGGGGAGGATGCTACATACCAGTTTTGTGTGGGCAGAGTGTGCATAGCACTGGTGTTGCGTGGCAGAGGGTGCTTCACAGCCATGATACGTTGGGAAACAAGGGAAAACGTCACCCACAAAATATAGCTCTTCCTGACCTGGCGCTGGTGATGGGTGGCCAGGAAGTGCCTTGTGCGAACTCTGTTTCGGTAGGCCAGGCCGAGCCATACTGACGCTGCATTCAGGTGACCAGTAATATACCATAAATGGAATCGCCTCCTTTTCCTCTCGAACGGCTTCTATCAAATTTGGTTCACAAACGGCATACTTAACAAATATCACTACTGTGGGGCTTGTAACTTCCTAACTCCAATAGGAGAGAAGATACCGGCAAACACCGTCTTTTTCAGCTCCTGCCGTATAAGCTCCCCTGCACGACAGGAAGCTGTGATAGTAGCATCGACCTCCTTTACCAATCTGTTTTGCCGGACTACATGTGCGGATGGGCAGGGCTGGGGGATGTTTGAAGATGAGTAGAGTAGAGGGTGGGCAGAAGTGGGATGCAGGGAGTGTGGATAAGGCGAGGGGTGATGGAGAGAAGAGGAAGAGGAGTAGAAGATGAATAGCATGAGATGGGAAGAGGCCTAGGAGGAGATGGATAGGGAGAGGGGAGCAGATGGAAATAGAAAGAGAGTGGCGCAGGAGGAGATGGAGAGAGCAAGACAGGGCACGAGGAGATAAGACAAAGAGAGAGGGGAAGGAGAAGGTGGACAGAGAGGGGAGGGAAGAGGAGATGGACAGAGAGAAATAGAGGCCTAGGAGATTGATGGAGGTGTGTGAAGGAATTGAAAGAGAAATGGAGAAGAAGGACAGAGTCAGATAGAGGGGGAGAAGGAGATGGATAGAGAGGGGAAAGGAGAAGATGTGTGCAATATTTGTGTGAAGCATGTACAAGGCCGAAAAATTGGGGAAAGATATAGTTATAAAATAATTATGATCCTCTTACAGTACAAATTAGAATTTTCGCTACAAGCCTGACGTAAAACTGTAGTATCTATCATACCTATTTATATTAAAAAATACCTTTTTCAAGTATCCTGAAAGTCCTCATTTCTCCCCAACGGATATGAGAGTCGTTCGAAAAGCTGGCGATCAGTGCAGTCATATGCAGGTGAGACTAGAAAAGAATACATTTCCTGTGCCTGCTGTGCTACAAGAAATAGCTGCATGATGTGAAGTGGTGGATCACTAGTCTCAGCGCAGAGGCTGGGAATTGCGATGGTCATAAATGCCCTAGTGGTCAGCCTATTTCCCTCATAATGGACGGCACTCAGTATTTTCAAACATGACTGTCTAACTAGCGACTACATTATTCAACTGTAGTCGAGCCTGGATCGTACAATGAACGTACAAAACCGGAGAAGGTAAGGAATTATTGGCTGCTCCCCTTGCCCTGTGACTAAGACATTTATAAACTTTTAATTCTCTGAGCCACCTTGACTTCAAATGTTAAAAGTGTGGCAGCAAAGTAAGTTTTTCATTAAACGTGACGCTCAAATACTTTACCGACGCTATGAAGTTAAAATAGGCTCTTCATCCCAATTCAGGTAAATTGAAATCAGTGCACAAATGGTTAATAATAAAAGTACAGGTTTCTGAGTCGAAAATCTAAACTCTACTCATTCCTCCACTCCTCTAAATGTTGGCCCTAGCTACCACATGTTACATGGAATATTAGCAAACGAACTAAAGACAGAGAAGTCGTTCACGAACAGGGAACACTGAACAGGATCCTTTAACGTAGTCTAAATATTATTCACGACACTTGTAAACACTGTCACACTCATATCACCACCGTGAATTAACTTTAGAATGACATATACTGAATAAAATATTTGACTTCCTCTTCATAAATAAGCACTGATATATAAACAGTCGCCGGCCGCGGTGGCCGTGCGGTTCTGGCGCTGCAGTCCGGCACAGCGGGACTGCTAACGTCACAGGTTCGAATCCTGCCTCGGGCATGGGTGTGTGTGATGTCCTTAGGTTAGTTAGGTTTAAGTAGTTCTAAGTTCTAGGGGACTTATGACCTAAGATGTTGAGTCCCATAGTGCTCAGAGCCATTTTTTTTAGAAACTGTCAATTAGAAATAAGAGAAACAAAGCTGTCATTAAGGATTCAGAAAAGTCGCTGTCCAGAATGTGTTATTATTATAATTTTACTTTGCATTTCCTTGCTTTGAGTGAAGTCATTGAAAGTTTAGTTGCTGTGTCGATTCTGTTGTTCAGATCGCCAAATTTGAGAGCCTGTTTTCACTTTTTTCAATTTAAGAAAACAGTGTATATGTGTCTATAGTAACACCGACCAACAACATCCGAAATATCATGAATCAGCCAGAAAAGGATTGTTCTTGAATACATTTTATTTGTGCGGTAGATTTTATCTGCCGAATCCTAGGAGCAACAAGAATTAAATTACGAGTCCCCTACACCTTCTCTGTTCGCTTCTTACTGCGTCGCATACGTATCCAATATTCAGTAGGCTGAAATTGACCAAATTACTTCAGAACCCGCTCGCCTACCCTGCAGCGTAGCAGCAAGAATTCCATCGTTGAAGCCTAGCGAGCTGTGTAGACAATAACTGTTATAATCAACTGCATTATTGTCACATGAACTATGTTAGCGATAGAAAAATATTCGTCAGTAGTCACTTCTTTATGATACTACAAGCTGAGTACCTGGCGCTGCCCATGTATGTATTTACTGCATTCTTTGTTACTCCATCTCCTCCTCCCCCCTCTCTCCGTTCATCTCCACTACCCCCTCCTTCTCTCTTTCCACCTCCTCCAACCCCCACTCTCTGTCCATCTCCTACTGCCCCTTTCTCTGTTCACCTCCCCCCCCCCCCCCCTCTCTGTCAATATGCTCTTCCCATCTCTGGCCATTTGCTCATTTCCCTCTAAACCATCTCCTCGTCCTCCACTAAATCCATCTTCTCCTTCCACTCTCTTTATTAGTCTCCCCCTCCTCTTTCTCTGTCCTCCTAATGCCCCCTCTCTCTGTCATATCTTCCTCACCTTCTCCCTATTCATCTTATCTCCTTTCCTTTTTTTGCCGATCTCCTCCCCCTCCACATATCTGTGCTTATCTGCTTACCTCGCTCGCTGGCTGTTCATCTCCTCTTCATCTCTTCTCTCTCCACATTGACACACCCACTCCAATAGGGGACTATTGGTTCTTACCACTACAGCATTTCCTTCCAGATTTCAAATAACATGTGTACCAGATTTAACTGAAATCGTTACAGGGATTTAGGATGAGCCTTTTACCTGTTGCTTTGTCCATATACACCAATTTCAAATATATTTCACATATATTTAACATATTGCACGTGTATTTGTACACATATTACAGCTTTATCTCTACCAAATTTCGCCCTGTAGTTTCATTTTAATGCAGCTAACATTTATGACGTAGTATCTTCTGAAATATGTTGTGTACAATGATATAATCCTGTAGATACATCCAGCGGTATATGTGCCTGACGTCTGCGAAATGTGTTGTGAACAGAGTTAGTAGCAAAGAAGTAATAAATTAAAACGTCATACATGATGCGGCAGGTTCTCATGCAGCTCAGTGTCTATGACGTCACATCTCCTGAACTATGTGTTGTACAATGACATTTTCTCTAGGTAAATCCCTCGGCCTATATGGTTACTGTCTGCGAAAAGTATTGCGAATAGAGTTAGTACCAACGAATACTAAATTTAAATGTGTTACTTGATGTGATTGTTTTTCACGAATTACAGTGCTATAAGTGTCATACAATGATGTAATATTTCTAATACATTCGATGGTAAATGTGAATAATGCCTGTAAAATGTATCACGAATACAGTTACTAGTAAAGAAGTAATAAATTAAAACGTTATTCGTCATGTTGCAGTTTTACTGCGTGAAAAGCGTAAATGTAGTAACCGAGTACATATACACTGAAGCGCCAAAGAAACTGGTATAGGCATGCTATCCAAATACAGAGATATGTAAACAGGCAGAAAACGTTCCAGCGATCGGCTTCATCTGTATAAGACACCAAACGTCTGACGCAATTGTTAGATCGGTTACTGCTGCTACAATGGCAGGTTATCCAGATGTGAGTTTCAGCATGGTGTTATAGTCGGCGCACGAGTGATGGTACACAGCATCTCCGAGGTAGCGATGAAGTGGTGATTTTCTAGTACAACAATTTCATGAGTGTACCGTGAATATCAGGAATCCGAACAAACATCAAGTCTCCGACATCGCTGCGGTTGGATAAAGATCCTGGCAGAACTGGATCAACGACAACTGAAGAGAATTGTTCAACGTGACAGAAGTGCAACCCTTCGGGAAACAACTGCAGATTTCAGTGCTTGGCCATCAACAAGTGTCAGCATGTGAACAGTTCAACGAAACATCATAGATACGGGCTTTCGGAGCCGAAGGACCTCTCGTATACCCCTGATGCCTGCACGACACAAAGCTTTACGCCTCGTCTGGGCCCGTCAGCTCCGACATTGGACTGTTGATGACTGGAAACATGTTGCCTGGTAAGACGAGTCTTGTTTCAGATTGTATCGGGCGGATGGACGTATACGGGTATGGAGACATCATGCATCTATGGACCCTGCATGTCAGCAGGGGGGACTTTTCAAGCTGTTGGAGGCTCTGTAATGGTGTGGGGCGTGTGCAGGTGGGATGATATGGGACCACTGATACCTCTGGTATTCGATAGAAAGAGAAGGAAAAGAATGAAAAGTTGTATGTGAATGGCCGGCCGAGGTGGCCGAGCGGTTCTAGGCGCTACAGTCTGGAACCGCGCGGCCACTACGGTCGCAGGTTCGAATCCTGCCTCGGGCATGGATGTGTGTGATGTCTTTAGGTTAGTTAGGTTTAAGTAGTTCTAAGTTCAAGGGGACTTAAGACATCGGCGGTTAAGTCCCATAGCGCTGAAAGGCATTTGAACCATTTTGCAGGTGAATGTGTACTGGGGGAAAAGAATGAGAGAGGATGTTCCCTGTTAGAATTTTGCACAGAGTATAATTTAATCGCCCCTAATACTTACTTTAAGAATCATGAAAGAAAGCTGTACACGTGGAAGAGACCTTGACACCGCTAGGTTTCAGATTGACTTTATAACGGAAAAACAGATATTTAGTAACCTCATTTGAAACTGTGAGACGTTTACAAGCACAGATGGGGACTCAGACCACAATTTATTGGTTGTTAATTTCAAATTAAAACTGAAGAGATCTCAAAACTGTAGGAAGTTAAGGAGATGGGACCTGGATAAGTTTGAAGAAACGGAGGTTCTTGAGAGATTCAGAGGGAGCGTTAGTCAATGATTGATTAAAGCAGGGGAAATGAATACAATACATTGGCAGATGAGTGGGAAGCTTCAAGAAATGAGATACTGAAGGCAGCAGAGGATAAGAAGGTAGAAAACAAGGCCTTGTAGAAATTCACAGATATTACGGGAGAAAATACAAAAATACAGCAAATGAAGCAGACAAAAGGGAATACAGATGTCTAAAAATGAGACTGACAAAGTGCAAAATGGATAAGCAGGCATAGTTAGAGGAAAAATGCAAGTCTGCGGAAGCATGTGCGACTAGGGGAAAGATAGATACAGCTACAGGAAAATTACAGGGGCCATTGGAGGAAAGAGAAGCACCTCTATTAATATCAAGGGCAGGGATGGAAAACCAGTACTATGCCAAAAACGGAAAGCTGAAAGTTAGGAGTATGTCGAGGGTCTGTGCGAGGCAATGTTGTGGAACGGGAAGAGGACGTAGATGTATCTGAGATGAGACATATGTTACCACGAGAAGAGTCTGACATATGACTGAAAGACATAAGTCGAAACAAGTCCCCGGGGTGAGCAAAATTTCGTCAGAAGTACTATTAGCCTTGGAAGACGACCTTCTCAAAACTATTCCATCTGGTGTGCAAGATGTATGAAACAGGTGAAACACCCTCCGACTTCAAGAAGAGTGTAATACTTCTAATTTCAAAGAAAACAGGTGCTGACAGGTGTGAATATTACCCAACAGTCAGTTTACTAGGTCATGGTTGGAAAATACTAGCCGTCCGCTGTGGTCGAGTGGTTCTAGGCTCTTCAGTCCGGGACCACATGGCTGCTACGGTCGCAAGTTCGAATCCTGCCTCGGGCATGGATGCGGGTGATGTCCTTAGGTTAGTTAGGTTTAAGTAGTTCTAAGTTCTAGGGGCCTGATGACCTCAGATGTTAAGTCCCATAGTGCTTAGAGCCATTTGAACTATTGTTGGAAAATAGTAACACATTCTTTACAGAAGAATAGAAAAACTGACATCTGGGAACATCAGTTTGGATTCCGGAGAAATGTAAGGTCACGTGAGACGATACTGACCTTACTACTTATCTTGGAATGGAGGTTAAGTGCTGACCTTGGAAGAGAGATTAAGTATATGAAAACCTATGATTATACTAGCACCTGTAGACTTACAGAAAGCTTTTGACAATGTTGACTGGAATACTCTCTTTGAAATTCTGAAGGTAGTAGGGGTGAAATATGGGGAGCGAGGACTAAGGTCATCAGTCCCTAAGCTTACTAAGCTTACACACTACTTAACATAAATTATCCTAAGGACAAAAACACACACCCATGCCCGATGCAGGACTCGAACCTCCGCCGGGATCAGACGGCAATTATTAGAGTCGTGAGGCATAAAAGGGAAGCAGTGGTTGAGAATGGAGGTGAGACAGCGCTCTAACGTATGCCGATGTCATTCAATATGTACGTTGAGCAAGCCGTAATATATACCTAAGAAAAATGTCTTCCGGGAGAGGAAATAAAAGCTTTGAGGTTTGCAAATTACATTGTTATTCTGCCAACGATAGCAATGGACTTGGGGCACCAGTTGAAAAAAATGAACAGTGTCTTGAAAGGACGATATAAGATTAGCAACAACGAAAGTATAACACGTATAATGGAATGTAGTCGAATTAAATAAGGTGATGCTGAAGGAATTACATTAGAAAACGAGACAGATAACTTTTGCTATTTGGGAAGCAAAATGACTGATGATGGTCTAAGTAGGATGGGTATAAAACGCAGACTGGCAATGGCAAGAAAACCGTTTCTGAAGAAGAGAAAATTGTTAACACCGACTATAGATAGAAGGAAGCCCTTTCTGAAATTATTTATATGGAGTGTAGCCATGTATGGAAGTGAAACATAGACAATTAACAGTTCAGACAAGACGTGAATAAAAGCTTTTGAAATGTGGTTCTGCAGAAGAATACTGAAGATTATATGTGTAGATCGCGCCACTAATGTGGTGGTACTGAAGAGAATGTGGGAGAAAAGAAATTTGTGGCACAACTTGAATAAAAGAAGAGATAATTTGATAGGACATATTCTGAGACATCACTGGATCATCAGTTTAGTGTTGCAGGGAAGTGTGGAGGAGACCAAGAAATGAATACAGTAACCAGATTCAGAAAGATATAGGCTGCAGTAGTTATTCGGAGATGAAGAAGCTTGCATATGATAAGGTAACTTGGAGAGCTGAATCAAACCAGTCTTCAGACTTAATACCATAATAACAAGAACAAAATAATATCTCTACATGACCTTTTGTTACGGTTAAAAAGTTACAGTTAAAAGTTTTGTGCAGCTCTGTGTCTGAGTCATATTGCCCTAGGCACTTAGCTGCCTGAAGTTTTTAGTGTTATTAGTAACTGGATATTTCAATCAAAAATGCCTCATTTCTCAACTACTTAACGAATGTGATGATGCCAGAATGTCCTGAAGACCCTAGTCGATGTAGAAAGGTAAACCAAACGAATTGTGTGCTTCAAAGAACAGCGGTGTATTTTTCCTTCTACTCGAGACGCTGTTACCCAGGAAGCCTCAGTTCTTTACCCTCCCCTACTTCTTCATCAGAAAAAAAAATATTCTGTGCCATGAAATCAGTTTGCTTATTTTTTATTACTGTACAGATATCTCCGCCAGTTTACTTCATATAGGAATTGCGCCTCGTTGTTAGCAACACGCTTCACTTTGCCTGGCTATATGAAGACTGCTTTGTAACAAATTGGTAAAAAAATAAAATAAAAACTTCTAAAAGTCTGAAGAGTTAATCGCATGCTTTTTCAGTATCCGGATACCCCGCTCACATATGAGACAAGGCCTCTCAATTAAGAACACTGGTACACCAACCAGGCGGGTTGTAAATTTAACGTTGCTTTCACAAATCCGTATAGGATAAAGCGAACCTGACTGCCAAGTTCCTACTGAGATATTTACTGAAAGAAAGAGTTTGTACGATCCTCAGATACACCAGACAGAAGATTTTTCTCCCATTTTGTTACGGTGACTCTGAGTGACAGCACAGGCGTTCTGTAGCAATAATCGACAACGACAGTAAGATAAATATACCTAGACTCTATCAGAAACTAATTATACTAAGAGGAAGGAGGAACAATCTGCATCCGGAGAATTAATCTGGACGCACGAAGGACGCCCTTACGTTAATAACATTTAGACAGAATGTTGGCTCTAAGAGGGTGTGAGAAACCGATTGGGAAGTGAGTTGAAGCGATTTGGGCAACCGCAGAGGGCGTAAATCAGAGAGGTGGAGGGTGTGCCACCTGTGGTGTGCTGAGGCAGGCGACCAGCGGCTCGCGCTCTGCTGCGTCTGGAGAGTAAAGGGCCGAGCCAATGCCGAAGCGAGTTTAATACTTGGCCAGTGGCGCTAGCCCGGAGCGTTAGATTTCCCCCGGGGCGACCTAACAATTGGCAGGCGCTGTGTCAGCACTACAGTCTCTGTGAATACAGTCTTCCCGGCTCTCAGATTGAATGGAAGCTTTTCTAAGCTGCTACAATCTGTACTTCTCTGAGCACAAGTCGCTATTTTATCATTCCGAGGTGGTAACTGGGACTGAAATGTTTACAGTTATTTCGGTGCTAACGTTAGAGATATTTTACCGTTCATCTGCTAAGACGTTATGCCGGTTTATTAATACATATAGCATAGCAAAGAATGGTTTCAATATGCCAGAGGAATGTTTAGGCCATTTTTGAGAGGAGTACGAATGAAATAAATATGGTAATTAGCTCATTAGGGATATTGAACTTCATTCGCAGTCATTTTTTATCCAATTAACTGCCCCATTGTTCTTAGTGATAAATAACATAACTAACATTCATGTAACACAGGTAAACTGCTACTAGCGCCAGTCACTATGACGAGCCGTACCGGCCAGATAATTGTGAACTGCACTTGCTATTTCACTACAGCGCATAGCACCAGGCCATCTGCCCAAAGCCTGTGATGGACGTATAATGTGTGCTATCTTGTGCTGAAGCAGCTCATATGCCGAAAGGAACTACTATCAAACACTAGCTGCGAGTAATCAGTCACTATTTTTGAAGCAGATTACGATGAGGGCTGAAGCTCACAGTGAGAGTCAAATGCCGGCTGGGGTGGCCGAGCGGTTGTAGACACTACAGTCTGGAACAGTGCGACCGCTACGTTCGCAGGTTCGAATCCTGCCTCGGGCATGGCTGTGTGTGATGTTCTTAGGTTCAAATGGTTCAAATGGCTCTGAGCACTATGCGACTTAACTTCTGAGGTCATCAGTCGCCTAGAACTTAGAACTAATTAAACCTAACTAACCTAAGGACATCACACACATCCATTCCCGAGGCAGGATTCGAACCAGTGACCGTAGCGGTCACGCGGTTCCAGTCTGAAGCGCCTAGAAACGCACGGCCACACCGGCCTCCATGTCCTTACGTTAGTTAGGTTTAAGACTGATGACCTCAGAAGTTAAGTTGGTTCAAGTGGCTCTGAGCGCTATGGCACTTAACTTCTGAGGTCATCAGTCCCCTAGAACTTAGAACTACTTAAACCTAACTAAGCTAAGGACATCACACACAGCCATGCCTGAAGCAGGATTCGAACCTGCGACCGTAGCGGTCGCGCAGTTCTAGACTGTAGCGCCTAGAACCGCTCGGTCACTCAGGCCGGCTCTGAAGTTAAGTCCCATAGTTCTCAGAGCCATTTGAACCATTTTTAGAGTCAATTTCAGTGGAATCAAGTCAATGGTTCAAATGGCTCTGAGCGCTATTGGACTTATTATCTGAGGTCATCAGTCCCCTAGACTTAGAACTACTTAAACCTAACTAAACTAAGGACATCACATACATCCATGCCCGAGGCAGCTTTCGAACTTGCGACCGTAGCAACAGCGTGGTTCCGGACTGAAGCGCCTAGAACCGCAGGGCCACAACGGCCGGCTCAAGTCAATGAACGGAATCAAATAACAAAATAAGCGCTGTTGTTGATTCTGCACAATTGACGGAGGTGAAACTATCTTGAAAACTCGACCACGATGAGTGAACGGTTGAGTTTACTTACGGCTACAGCATGGATGGCCAAGCATTGTTCTTACGTGCAGTGCTCGTGCATGCATACGAATCTCTCTCGCCTGAGGGCACACTTCTCCTCCTCCACACTATGCTGTCCGAGTGGGAGAAGGGTGGGGTGGAAAACGTGAAAGCGCCGCAAATGGCATGCATCTTCGTTTCATATTTCTCAACAACATAGATCACAGACTTTTAGTATATACTTGAGTAACCAGCGTTGCGCAAGTATTAATTTATTTATCTTCCAGCTCCTCCTACCGTCCTCTCACTTCATATGCTCCTCCCCCCCCCCCCCCGTCCGTTTGCTTCTCATCTCTCAGTCAATATGCTCCTTCTCCCACAATCTGTCTCCTTCTTTCCCCTCTATCTCGTCTTCATCCCTTCTAAGTATGTCTCCCCCTCCCTCTTTGCCAATCCCCCTCTCTGTGTGCCTCCTCCTTCCTAACTGCTTATAAATTTCTTCCTCTCCGCCCCCCCCCCCACCTGTCCCTGCTGCCTGTCCATCTCCACTTCCCCCTCTCTCTGTTAATTCCCTCCTCCTAGCGCTCTAATTCCATTGCTCATCCCATCTCTCTAACCATCTTTACCCCTGTTGTGTACATAGTTCCACATAGTCAGCACGTACACAACTTTCCCACTAGAGTACGCCCCGCTAAGCACAACAGCGCAGGCGCAGCACTCGCCTGTCTCCGCACTACGAGATGGCGCTGTCTTAGAGACGGACCAAATTCTGCCTCCGCCGATCCGTATATTAATATGTAACGCAGCATTTGAGATTGCTGCTAAAGTAGAACCTTTTCTCCTCGCAGATCACACTTGTGCAGTGATACATGAACGCTTGAGGTATTATAACGAGTGTACAGACCTCAGACTAGTCAGTCTGCATCAGTCTGCACCAGTCTGCATTAGTTTGCATTTGTCTGTACCAGTCTATAGTCACGTTTCAGTCTGTGCCTAGTAAGATTATCATACTCTTGTACATAGCCATGAAGAGAAATGTATAGACACTTTGTCAAGTATCAGAGATACGTGAGAATAAGATTAATGTACCAAGACCAAGGGAACTTCAGATTGTCAATTGCATCCAGATTCAAGTTACATAATGTCTATGTTATTTATTATTTTAATAAATCAGTGTGAAAATTAATCAAGTTCTGTTAACAGTTGGTCACCGTCAATCTGCTACTCTTAGCGTGCATTTGGCATTTCTATCGTCTGACCTAACAGCAGAAGATAAACACGCCACAATAAGACCACGAGACATATTGCTGACGCTCGCCTGATTCGCTGGAGCGACAAGTCAAATGATCTGATGGTGTGTGTGCCGAAGGTCTTACAGTACGCACACCACAACCCCAAACTCACTTACTTCTCCTCTTTCCTTTCCCTATATACGCCCCTCCCCCTCTGTCTCTTCGTCACACCTCTCCATGTCCGTCTCCTCCTCCCCCTCTCTGGTCAATTTTCTCCTCTTCTGTCTTGTCTGCCCATCTGCTCATTACTCCTCTCTTTGTCCATCTCCTCATCTTGCCTTACTCTGTGCATCTCATCCCCTCTCTTCTCTCAGCATTACCACCCACACCCCAATAGGAGCTTGCTGTTCCTTACCCCTACAGTATTTCTTTCCAGATAGTAAGTAATATGTGCACTAACTTTGGTTCAAATCGATCCAGATGTTTTTGAGAAACTTTCTTACCCGTGATTTGGGCCACATACTCACATGTCACATACATTTCACACATATGACACATATGTAACATATTTCCCACATATCTGAACCCATATTTCATCTGTATCTCTACCAAATTTCGTCCTGAAGTTTCGTTTTCACAAAGCTCAATGTCTATGACATATCACCAGAACTGCAAGTCGTGCAGGGACATAATTTTGTAGGTACATCCTGTGGTATATGTGGATACTCTGTGAGAAATGTGTTGCAAATAGAGTTAATAGCACAGAAGTAACAAATTAAAGCGTCATGCAAGATGCTGCTGTTTTTCACGCATCTCAATGTTTATGACGTTATATCTTCTAAACTATGTGTCGTACAATGCTATATTTTTGCAGGTGCGTTTAATGGGATACATGAATACTATCTGCAAAATGTGTTGCAAATAGAGTTTATAGTAGAGAAGTAATAAATTAAAAGGTCATGCCTGATGTGGCAGTTTTACAGTTTGAAATAAGAGCGAAAATCTCTTAATAGGTTTGAAATTCTGTTCAAAGTTGGTTACAAGTTGCAGTTGCTTTTTTTTGCGAAATGGTGTTTATGTATCTGCTGGCTGTTGTAGTTGAAGCTGAATCAGAACACTTCGATTCTCTTGAAGTAGAGGTCCTGCTAATCAGTGCCTCTGAAACCCCGTGTGAAGCCGAGGAAAGGCTTGACTTCTTCACGTTATGCAGCTGGTACTGGAGCAAAAGAAGATAAATTTTACGCACATCACGAAAAAGCACATTCACTACTTTCCTTTTACAAACATATACTTCCTTGAATAAGTGTATGAATCATTAGAGTGACTTGTGAATTAGAGTAGAACACAACTTTTCTTACGTTATACGCCTCGAAGGCTCAACATGACATCCAGAATTGCAATATATTTTATTTGTCACAACACCAGCTTGTGTTTTGTTTGCATTCTTGGAGAGTATAGTTGCTCCTTAACGGTCAAGCCATGGCAAGCCACGACGCTGAAACGTAAAATGCCCCGCCCACAGTAAGTGAAGCCCTTTATTGTCGTCACACCTTGCTGATTTCTCGTATTTCACACATCCCGTTTAATGTCTACACATACGAAAACAAACAATGCTGCACAGTAAATGTTTCCTTACTTTATTTTATTCTGTCACTATCATCTTTCCTCTAACTACACAAGGAGTGTGAAATGTCGTTTGCCTAAACGGTAACAACATTTCAAAGTCACTAAGTGCTCTTATTCTCAAATATTGTATAAATATAGACTGCCCATCTGCGCGTTTTGAGCTATGCTTCTCCTTTACTTCCACACCCAAGCCTTTGAGAATTAGGTGGATCCTAGCTCCGTAGTAGTTCTTTCCAGACAGTAAGAGATATGCGTACTAAGTTTGGTTGTAATCGTTCCAGTGGTTTAGTAGGAGATGTGGAACGTACCTGCGAGTACTGAGGTGATGAAAGCCATGGGATACCTCCTAATGTCATGTCGGACCTCCTTTTGCCCAGCGTAGTGCACAAACTCGACGTGGCTTGGAGTTAACAAGTTGGAAGTCCCCTGTTGCAATACTGAGTCATACTGCCTTCATAGCCGTCCATAATTGAGAAAGCGTTGTCAGCGCAGGCTGTTGAGAACGAACTGACCTCTCGATTACGTCCTATAACTGGCCGATGGGATTCATGTCGGGTGATCGGGGTCGCCAAAACATTCGCCCAAATTGTCCAGAATGTTCTGGAAACCAATCGCGAAAAATTGTGGCCTGCTGACATGACAGTGTTGTTTGGGAACATGAAGTCCACGAATTCCTGCAGATGGTCTCCAAGTAGCCGAACGTAACGATTTCTAGTCAATGATCGGCTAGATGAACCAGATTACCCAGTTACTTCAATGTAAACACAGTTCACACTACCACACCATTATGAAGCAACCACCAGCTTGTAAAGTTCCTTGTTGACATGTTGGGTCAATTACTTCGTGGGGTCTGTGTCACACTCTAACCTTACCATCGACTCATACCGACTGAAATCTGGACTCATCTGACGAAGCCACGGTTTTCCAGTCACCTAGGGTCCAACCGTTAGGGTCACGATCCCGGGAGAGGTGCTGCAGGCGATGTCATGCTGTTAGGAAATACACTCCAGTCAGTCGTCAGCTGCCATAGCCGTTAACATCATATTTAGAAGCATTGTCCTTACGGATACGTTCGTCGTACCTCCTGCATTGATTTCTGCTGTTATTTCATGTAGTGTTGCTTATCTGTCAGCACTGACAACTCTATGCTAACGCCGCTGCTCTCGGTCTTTAAGTGAAGGACGTCGCCCATTGCGTTGCCCGGGGTGAGCGGAAATGCCTGAAATTTTGTATTCTCGGGCCACTCTCGACACTGTCGATCTCTGAATGCTGAGTTCCCTAACGAGTTCCGAAATGGTATGTCCCACGCATCTAGTTCCAATTAGCATTCCGCGTGCAAAGATTGTTAATTCCCGTCGTGTGGCCAGAAACACGTCGAAAACTTTTTCATGTGAATCACCTGAGTACTAATGACAGCTCCATCAATGCATGGCTGTTTACACTTTGTGTACGAGGTACTATCGCCATTTCTATATGTGCATATCGCTATCCCGTGCCTTCAGTTATTTCACTGTTATAGTTATACTATATAGAGTGTATAGTTATACTATATTATAATATGTATGGATTTATTTGTCTTTGGCACACTGAGGACATATTAAAATCTATATTTAGAACAAATTTTTGACAAACACATATGCACTCAGTTTCACAGAGTTTCACTACTCAGGTTGTCTTGTAACTTATTTGGTTTTATAATCGGAAAAGGCCTTTACCCACATACAGGCTGTTTCATTAAATGCGTTTGCCTCGGTAAGTTACGAAGGAATAGGCGACGGAAATATTTATTGCGGTAGGTCGCAATAAGAAACGTTACACTGTCTGCGGGCTATGAACATAGTTTATTGTGTTATTATCCAAAGAGTTACAGTAAAAATATAAAATTTTAAATGGAATAATAGTTGTTTCTATCAAGCACTGGAAACAGTAACACCAGTTGTGTATACATCAATTTAAATTACATTCATAACCTTTAGTTCTGGGAGCTACAACCCTTCAAAGTTTCAGGGGCAGATACCACACACTCTGCGCACCCAATGAGCCTTATACAGGGTGTTTCAAAAATGACCGGTATATTTGAAACGGCAATACAAACTAAACGAGCAGCGATAGAAATACACCGTTTGTTGCAATATGCTTGGAACAACAGTACATTTTCAGGCAGACAAACTTTCGAAATTACAGTAGTTACAATTGTCAACAACAGATGGCGCTGCGGTCTGGGAAACTCTATAGTACGATATTTTCCACATATCCACCATGCGTAGCAATAATATGGCGTAGTCTCTGAATGAAATTACCCGAAACCTTTGACAACGTGTCTGGCGGACTGGCTTCACATACAGATGAGATGTACTGCTTCAGCTGTTCAATTGTTTCTGGATACTGGCGGTACACCTGGTCTTTCAAGAGTCCCCACAGAAAGAAGTCACAGGGGTTCATGTGTGGCGAATAGGGAGGCCAATCCAAGCCGCCTCCTGTATGTTTCGGATAGCCCAAAGCAATCACACGATAATCGAAATATTCATTCAGGAAATTAAAGACGTCGGCCGTGCGATGTGGCCGGGCACCATCTTGCATAAACCACGAGGTGTTCGCAGTGTCGTCTAAGGCAGTTTGTACCGCCACAAATTCACGAAGAATGTCCAGATAGCGTGATGCAGTAATCGTTTCGGATCTGAAAAATTGACCAATGATTCCTTTGGAAGAAATGGCGGCCCAGACCAGTACTTTTTGAGGATGCAGGGACGATGGGACTGCAACATAGGGTTTTCGGTTCCCCATATGCGCCAGTTCTGTTTATTGACGAAGCCGTCCAGGTAAAAATAAGCTTCGTCAGTAAACCAAATGCTGCCCACATGCATATCGCCGTCATCAATCCTGTGCACTATATCGTTAGCGAATGTCTCTCCTGCAGCAATGGTAGCGGCGTTGAGGGGTTGCCGCGTTTGAATTTTGTATGGATAGAGGTGTAAAGTCTGGAGCATGGGACGATACGTGGACGTTGGCGTCATTTGGACCGCGGCTGCAACACGGCGAACGGAAACCCGAGGCCGCTGTTGGATCATCTGCTGCACTAGCTGCGCGTTGCCCTCTGTGGTTGCCGTACGCGGTCGCCCTACCTTTCCAGCACGTTCATCCGTCACGTTCCCAGGCCGTTGAAATTTTTCAAACAGATCCTTTATTGTATCGCTTTTCGGTCCTTTGGTTACATTAAACCTCCGTTGAAAACTTCGTCTTGTTTCAACAACACTGTGTTCTAGGCGGTGGAATTCCAACACCAGAAAAATCCTCTGTTCTAAGGAATAAACCATGTTGTCCACAGCACACTTGCACCTTGTGAACAGCACACGCTTACAGCAGAAATACGACGTACAGAATGGCACACCCACAGACTGCGTTGTCTTCTATATCTTTCACATCACTTGCAGCGCCATCTGTTGTTGAAAATTGTAACTACTGTAATTTCGAAATTTTGTCCGCCTGAAAATGTACTGGTGTCCCAAGCATATTGCAACAAACGGTGTATTTCTATGGCTGTTCGTTTAATTTGTATTGCCGTTTCAAATATACCGGTCATTTTTTAAACACCCTGTAAATGTGGCGTGGCAGAGTTGTAACGTCGCGGGTGTCACGGATCGAGAAGCTTCCTCGATGCGCTGTTAGACTGCCGACTGTCGTCACACACGGCCGTATACCTAACAGTTCGAGCCACGCAAACAAACGGGGCTCAATATACCACAGTTACTGACATCAGATCAAGATGGCATACACGAACAACGAATACGTTGACATGTTGCTGATGCCCTGCGGGTGCTGACAGGATGCCACTGAAGCAGCCATGGCGCACGCCGTGAGATATCCTAGGCGAAGAGCTCCGGCAGCCATTACGTTCTAACGTGCCGAACAATGACTTCGGGAAACAGGCAGCTTGGTATTTCGCCGCAGTAACAGACGAAGAACTGCAAGAAGTGAGAAGACGGAGATGTTTGTTTTAGCTGCAGTACACCACGATTCTCGTGTCAGCTTACGAGCCGTTGCTGCAGTGTCTGGCGTCAGTGTCACATCTGTGTGGCGTATAGTACACGGCCACATGTTTCACCCGTACCGCCTGTCACTGACCCCGGAGCTGCATGGGAACTATTTCCGTGCTAGAGTTACGTTCTGTGAATGGGCCATGCGTAATTTCACGCTAGAGTCTTTACAAGGTATTGTGTTCTCTGATGAGTCCACGTTGACGAATTATGGTGCAGTGAATCACCATAACGTATACTACTGGGCCGCAGACAATCCTCGGTGTGTACGACCTGTCGACTGTCAACGTAGGTGGTCTATTAATGTGTGGTGTGGAATCCTTGGGGCTGAAATCTTCGGTTCACACTACTTCCCAGGTTCACTGACAGGTGAGTTATATCGTGCGTTAATAGTCGACAGTTTGAGTGGTCTCCTTGAACATGTGTGTCTACACACGAAAGTCCATATGTGTATGCAGCACGATGGTCATCCGTCCCATTCTGCGTGTGCTGTTGTGGAAGAACTAAACAACAGGTTTGCAGGAAGGTGGTTGCGGTGCCATGGTCCTCATTCATGGCCCGCAAGGTCACCCAATTTAACACCATCTAAGGGATCGTGTTTAAGCCACTGAGCCCACATCCCCAGATGATCTAAAACGGCGCATCGAGGACGCATGTTGCTCCGTGACACCGGCGATGTTACATCTCGCCCGCAGATCCTTTTGTGCATTCAGGAACATGGACACACATTTGAACATCTCATTTAAATCTACTTCCCACCGCCAGAACATCCATCAGCCACCACACAGCCATGTATTATGTACAGCGTGTGGTATCTGCTCCTGAAACTTTGAAGGGTTGTAGCTCCCAAACTAAAAGTGATAGGAATGTAATTTAAATTGATGTACTCAACTATTATTCCATTTTAAAAAGTATCTATTCGCTGTTACTCTTTGGATAATAACACAATGAACTATTTTCATAGCTCCGCAGACAGTGTAACGTTTCTTAGGGTGATCTACCGCAATAAATATTTCCGTTGCCTATTACTTCGTAAATTGCAGAGGCAAACACATTTAGTGAAACACCCTGTATATTGATCGAAACAGTAATATTACGTTTGCAATCTCATTATGGAGACGCTGAAACTCTTCACCAGTAAAACTATTTCAAACTCCTGGACAATTTTAACGCAAAATAATGTTTCTTTCACATGAGAATTACACAGAAGATTAACAAGTTCTATATGCAGATTAACAGTGGCGTTTTAAACTCAGATGGCCAACGGTCTCGAAAACAGCTCAAAAACTAATGTAAGATTGGCAGTGTCCTCAAACGTCTGGTAAGATATTCCTGTACCTATTTCTGACTAAAGCTTTAGCCTCTTAGCAGAGCGGAGTGAGCAGAAACAGCTTATTGTTTTTGTACAAGATGGTGTACGCCGTTTAATTTGGTGGTGTTCTTACGTACTTCTGGCTAGAAGTGAACCGTACCTCATTATTTTCTTGTTTTTAGTAGCATTATTCATTTTTGTTGTTCAAATTTGCGTATTTTTCGATCTTTTGTGTTGAGTGTATTCAGTTGCAATATCTGTGGTTCAGACAATAATTGATTAAACATGGATAGGGACTGTGCCGCTCGTGTACGGATGCAAGGAAACTTGGCCACTTTCCGTATATAGCTGGAAGTTGTGTTGGTCGTGGCCGACAGGCTTCAAGCTGGTTCCCTGGGCTGTGATGGCTTTGGGGTATCTGAGACAAATGGTTTGGCACCTCCGGAGCCAATAGCGTCGCCTCGAATCCTCGCTGCTGCTGTGTCCTCAATTTGCACGTCCGGGCCCGGTGAACTAACCTGACGGTTAGTGGAGCAAAGCGACGAGGTCGCGAATCTCTGTACCGAAACTGAAGTGATTACTGGTTACACAGCTGTTCCCTTACATCTTAAAAACAGGTCTGAGGTATTGTCTGCTGATAAAAGCGCGTCTGAGATAGGGCTGGGCCTCGCACCTATTGAGATGGGGCCGATCTCCCTGAGAGGTTGGGACAAGCACAGAGGGTGGAATGGCTTGATATTGAGAGCTTCAATGTTCGATGAGTAATATAGCCCCTCAGGAAGAAAGTGGGCAGGTCGGGAAAGAAGGACAAAGTCCACTGTGCTCGACTGCCAGGGGGAGTCGTATGGTATGCGGAAAAGGCTCTGGGAGCAGCACCTGAGCCCGCTGGTTGTACCTGGCTGCAAATTGTGCCTCATGTCGGCTCAGATGACGCTTGCCACCTGGACTCAAAGGCCATCTTCCGGTCGGATCCCTGATATGGTGAAAACAGCTAGCCTCACCTTCGGGGTAGAAGAAGAGCTGTATTTTTGCAGTTTCGTTCCCAGGACCGCTTACCGTCCTCTGGGTTTGGAACAGAATGGAGAGACCTATCTGGAGGGTCGGACGATTCTGCGACCCTCTTGGATGCAAATTTCTCGACCTCCGCTGTCGGACGGAGAATTTTAGGGCTCCTCTTAACAGATTAGGCATGCACTAAACTCAGGAATAAGGATGGCATGCACATGTTGGCTTTTTAGGATAGGGAAAACCTTCCACAGGCTCGATAAGATGCCTTCTGAGTCGACAGAGTTGTATTCGTTATTGTAGGTCGGAGAAAGAAAATGCTAATATGGTGTTAGTTAAATGCAGGAGCGTCTATGGAAAGGTCCCGGAACTAATCCTGCTTATAAACGGTAACACTGTCCCCATAGTACCAGGGCCACAAAGCTGGCTGTAACCAGATGTGAATAGCAATGAAATTCTTAACTCCGACTGGAATGTGAAAGTATACCGGAAAGACAGGCTGAGCGCTGGTGGCGTTTATAGCATAAAAAAAGAGAGACAGAGAGAAAGAGATACATCTAGTGAGCTTAGTACATATTCCGACAGCAAAATAATTTGAATGAAGACAAGTGTTAAATGTGGAACAAACATGGACATTAGATGCTTTTATCAACTCCCTGCCTCAGCAACAGTAGCAGCGGAACGTTTGAGGGGAATCTTGGAGTATGGATATAAAAAAAGACAGGAAGATCTTTCTGCTTAACAAGAGCGACAGGAAACGAATTTCAGTTTACCTGAACAATCAGCATGAAAATTTCATCTCCAACGCTAGCAACGTTTTGTATCAAAGGACAAAGCTCAAGAGCATTATAAAATACGCTCTAGACATGTATGTGCCGAGCAAAGTTGTGAGGGATGGAAAAGATCAGCCATGGTTCGACAGCCATATTAGAATATTTCTATGAAGGCAAGGTACCTTCACTGCAAGTTTAAACGTAGCCAAAGCCTCACAGACAAACAAAAATTAAACGAAGCTAAAATTAGGGCAAGGAGAGCCATGCGTGAAGTATTAAACGAATGTCAAAGTAAAATTCTGTTGCCGACTTCACAGAACATCCTATGATATTTTGGCCTTATGTTAAATCCGTAAACAGATCGAAGCCATCTGTCCACATACTCCGCAAGCATAATGTCATTGAAACGGAGGACGACACAGAAAAAGCCTAAATACTAAACATCTTTTTCTAAAATCCTTTCACAGATTAAGAACACATTGTACTGCTTTCTTTAAAACGACGGACGAACGACGAAATGGCTTATACTGAAATAAGTGGTAACGGTACGAAAAAGCAACTGAAATCGCTCAACAGGGAGAAAGTCACTTGGCCTGACAAGGTACCAATACCATTCTACATAGGGTTTGCGACAAACTTGCCCCTGTTCTAGTAGCGGTGTATCGTAGGTCTTTTGAGTAGCGATGTATTCCTGATGACTGAAAAAAGCACAGGTCATCCCAGTTTCAAGGAATGTCGTCGAACAAAGGCAGAAATCTATAGGCTTACATCTCTGATGTCAGTCACTAGAATTTTGGAACAAGTTTTACGCTTGTGTATTATGACATTTCTGGAGACCGAAAATCCCCCCTTCAGGAACCAACATGGATTCCGAAAACATCGATCATGTGAAACCCAGCTCGCTCTGTTCATCCACGAGACCCTGAAAGCAATGTATATAGATGCTCAGGTAGATGCCGTGTTCCTTGGCTTTCAGGAGGCATTCGATGCTGTTCCGCCCTACCGCCTAGTGAACAAAATACGAGGGTATGTAATATCAGATCAGCTGTGTGATTGGTGTGAAAAGTTGCTACAAAACAGAACACGGTATGTCATTCTGAACGGAGAGAAGTCTTCAGACGTAGAATTATCTTCTACGTGACCCAGGGGAGTGTTATAACACTATTACATTTCGCAGTATATGTAAGTGATCTAACAGATAACGTCGAAAGTTCCATGAGACTTTCCGCGGATGATGCTGTTGTATACAGAGGAGTCACAACGCGATAAAATTGTAGCGAAGTGCAGGAAGACCTGCAGAGGTTTGACGCTTGGTGCAGAAAGTGGCAACTGACCCTCAGCGTAAGCAAATGAAACGTATTTCGAATACGTATACAGAAAGACGCTGTATTGAATGGTCACAAAATGGTAGAACAATCAGAGGAAGTAGCTACTTCCACAAAATATCTAGGAATATGCGTACAGCGCGTTTTGACATAGAACGACTACAGAAAATTAAGCGCGAGTAAGGCAGAGACCATACTGTGATTCATTGGACGAATCCCCAGGTTACTTGGTCTACCAACAAAGGAAGTATCTTACAAAACATCCTCTATACCACAAATGACTAGCGAAGGATAAACAACAATTACACCACTACTTTGACGAACTGAAGAAAGTCACACCGACCAAATCAGCGGACAACGAGGTTTCATTCCAAGTAGTTACAGATATCGCAGGAAACGAGAGCGGGCAGCTGCTGCACAGAAACCCCCCGTCAAGGGTACCTCCCTCCTCTATGACAAGAAAAACATCTACTACGCAGAATTCTCTGTCGTCCCCCTGACCTACAATTATTCCGCAGCAGTTGCAGCGTCTACCACTCAAGCGTGGGCCCCAGCGTGTGACATAATGCTGGATAGATGAAACTACAGAGAGGATATCTGCTAAGGCAAATACTACCCCATTAGGTACTTCTGGTCGCCAATAATCTGTGCTCGCTGCTGTACGACTGGCTACCAGCAATTACTGAAACCGAAGGACTCATAAAAGAAATATGTGATATTATTGTTAAAGTTACACATCATGTGAAAATCTCACGCGCTACACGTTGTGCAGCCACTTTAATTAGACCACCATCAATGTTTGACACCACCGTGTAATAACCACTCACAGACGGCAGGAGGCAGCACTAGCAGTGCAGAGGATATAAAGCATCTAGAAGGATGCGGAAACAGTGCAGTCGTTGTAGTATCTTATGTCCAAAAAGGCTTCGTCACTGACTTTCACGACAAGGGTAGAAACATTTCCGAAACAGATAAGTTTGTAAACTGTTCACGTGCCACCGTGGTTAAAGTACGGGCCCTCGTTGAGAGTGGTGAATGACGGCTTCGAAGATGTGTGCGGGCGAAGAGACACGCAACTGTTGAGCAACTGACCGCCCGGATGAACCAAGGGGCCACCAACAGCATCTCCTCAACGACCGTTCAAGTAACGTTACTGCGTATGATCCTCTGCAGCAGGCGCCTGGCTCGTGTAACAACAATAATTGCTGTTCATCGGCCACGAAAGTTGGAATTTGCAGTCAAGACTGCAACTGAAAGTCCACTGTGTGGCGGCAAGTGGCGTTTTCAGACGAATCACGTTTTATGCTCCATCAGATAGATGACCGATTGTGTGTTCGGTGTGAAACGTCCGAAAGACAGCATACTACAATAATCGTTGGAAGGGTCCAGACCGTAGGAGAGAGCGTTAAAAATGGTTCAAATCGCTCTGAGCGCTATAAGACTTAACATCTGAGGTCATCAGTTCCCTACAACTTAGAAATACTTAAACTTAACTAACCTAGGGACACATCCATGCCCGAGGCAGGATTCGAACATGCGACCGTAGCGGTCGCGCTGTTCCAGACTGAAGCGCTTAGAACTCCTAGGCCACAACGACCGGCAGAGAGCGTTAAGGCCAGGGGAACGTTTTCATGGCATTCCCTGGGTGATCTAGTCATTCTGGAAGACAATGAATCAACTAGATCAACACAAGTATGAATCTATCTTTGGGAAGCATGTCCGCCCCTATATGTAGTTTGTTTCTCCTCGGCATGGTGCCATTTACCAGCAGGACAATGTAACGTGCCACAAACCTCGCAGTGTAGGTGCGTAGTGCTAAGGGCACGACGATAAGTTTACTGTAGACCCCTTCCAGCAAATTCCCCCTATTTAAACGCAGTAGAGAGTAGGTCTGTACGGGCCATGGATCCTCAGCGGTGAAACTTACCGCAGCTGACCACGGCATTGGACTTGGCATGGCACCACATACCTGTCGGTACCTTCCAAACCTCATTGACACTCTTCCTGGAAGACTCGCAGCGGTCCGCGCTACAAAAGGTAATTATTCAGGCATTTGACAGTTGCTTACATTAATGTCACTGGAGAATGCATATGCAAATGCAGCGACGGACAGCAAGATCAGTATGTAACGTAATACCCCACCAACAACGAAATCCTTAGAGACGGAATACAAACTTGTATTGATGAAGAATGGGGACAGATATCGGCCACGCCATTTCTTACGAAACCCTACAGTTATTAATCTTAACAGATCTTGGGAAACCATGATATAAGTTCAACAGGCAAAGAGACAAAATATTAGAAACCCCCTTAAATCGCTCACTGGTCACTTTGGAGTGCCGTAGATGGTGCAAAACTGGAAATATACTGTCATGTGATCCCTCAACCACTGACGTTCGCCATGCTAGAGAAAGTGTGTGTATGTGCCAGTTGGCTGAATTGAATTGATGTGAGACGTGACGGAACGGTAGAAGAATGTTGTCCTGTTTGGATCTGCCAATGCTCACACAGTCAATGAAGTTGCTCTTTTTTTAGTATAAATAGAGGCCATCCAGCTTGTCTACAGCGAATACAGTACCACTCACAGCCATTTAACACGCCGTAAGAATAGTGGTTGCAGGAAGATCCTAACCAATAGGGGCCAGAGAGGAACGTCACAGCTTCTCAATAACAAGACGTTTCAAATCCGATAAGAATTGCTGCTGTCAGTAAATAAAGGTCGATCTAAAGCAGTTTTCAAGCGAACGTTACGAAGGCAACTGCATGCGTTGACACTTTTGAAGTGGAGCACAAAGAGGAACACAAGGCTGCACGTCTTCAATGAGCCAGAATGAACAGGTCAGCAAGAAACATAAGAGAATATCGCATTTTTGTTTTGAGTCTATCTTTGGAGGAGAGACAGTGAAAATCAGCTGTTACTTATTTAACTGTTCCCTTAATGTGGAGGAGAGAGGTGGAATTGCCTGTTTGATAATTGCATAGAAAATAGAGCAGCTGGAATGGAATCGTTACGGTTTCTAACATATTTTACGGGGTCGGCAACTCTCTGAACCCTATCATTATACTACACCTTAACTCCAACGAAATGAAAGATGAGAGTTGATCAGGAAATAGGCCTTAATTTGGAGGAATAATTATATCTTCTTAGCCACTGAGAAATTGTAAATTAATTCCGGAAGAGAGCCAGTTTGCGAAATACATTTCAAAATAAATTAATAGGCACATATATGACCTAAGTAGGCCTCGAAGACGTTCGATAGTATTTGGATAAATTACGGGTGAGATATTAACATCAAGAATACCTTTTTCCACACATTTATTCTTGGATTAATATTTCCCAAAAAGAAAACACAAGAACAAGAAATATATAAAAACTCTTAATCTGTCGTGGAGTCTTGTTTAGGAACACTACAAAAATTTGTGGAATAATACACGGAACAAGTACATGGCTGATGCGGTGATTCGAGGAATGGAAATACAGTGGGATACGTGGGTTACAAACTAACCCGTTCACGCTAACAATTCATGACATAGAAAGCAGTTATTCACAAATTCAAGAAAGAACCAAAATTTAAAGTGGTTTAACGTGAAGTAGAGTCAACGACTGAGTATTCTGACAACAAAATTACACCGAAATTTATAGTTAAAAAAGAATCTATGATCTGTGAACAACTTCCCCTCAGGTAGGAACCACCGTAAATCAGTAGCCACCACGTGGCTATCCACCACGAAGAAACCCCAATTAACTACAAAACTATTTCAAACATGGGTCTATCATACAGGGCAAGAAAAGTTATGTACAACCGAAAATTGGTTCATTAGGATGTGTGAAATACCGTGGACACATTCTCACTAACAAACACAAGGTAACGGCTATGTAAGCCACGATCACACATATCTTACAGTGGAATTTTAATAGGACCACCGGAATGTTAAATACACATGCAGTGTTCATAACAAGTTAAACGATTGATTTATAAAACTAATCTCACTCATATATACACATGGCCCTATGACCCTCTAGAGCAAACTTATAGACCACAAAGAAACACTCCAATAAATTCCCAAAATTTGCGAATTACTATTAATTCCTGCATATGCAAAGTGTACCGAGCTAGTTTATAATACCTGAAATCTAAAAAGATAGGAATCAAACCTCAGTTAAGCTAAACTTTAGCATTTAGTATATTACTAACAGTAAGGACTAAACCTAGCTGTTACCTCTCCTCCCAGGACGATGAAGTTAGTCACTCCCTCGTCAGTGTACAGCATAGATAATAAGCACGTTATACCAGTGCCAACTTAAACAAAGCGACGGACAACCGGTCGCCGGTGTCTCTCCGAGTCTGGACAGTTTTCCTTAGCTTTGCACAAAGTTTGGCTAAGCTGTCCCTACATTCAGAGAAATCTACGCCAGGGCCAAGGACACATATAGATACTTAAGCGAAAGACAAGCACGCTTCCAAGCTTACAAGAGGATTGTCCGAGGAATGGTGACAGTGCAAATGCATAATGATTGCCTCACCGTATCAGATAAATCCTTAATAAGCATGCAGGATGAATCGACTGAAATTTACACCTGAAACATTGCGGAAATGCAAAGTGCTACTGATGTTCGGTTTTCACAGAATGGATTGGTAGTCAGGCACTCGTACTGGTATCCGACAAACAGACTGTAATAATACTTCGAAAGTGTATTTTCTGTACAACTTTTTTAAATGGAATAATGACTATTGACATTAAGAAACTAATAGTAGGATACATTAGTATGTCAATGGTGTCTGCTGCAGGATTCTAGTACGAGTCATTTACGAGATATCGTATTTTGAAAAGTTATGACTGAAACTCTTGTACAATGCCTGTGGTAACACACACTGAAGGTCAACGTAAGTGCATACATTAGTTACATGAATTCTGACCACTAACGAGACAACTGACCATCACAAGTTGTGTTCCAAATAACCAATGGCAGCGGCAATAAGCGCTTCCTGACTAGGACGGAATGAATGCTGCACGCATGTTAATATTTCAGCGGAGACGTCTGAGCAGGCTGCAGTAATACATCTTTGCATATCATCGGGTGTAGTTGTTATTTCCTTATAGACAGTGTATTTCAGCTTTCCCCACACAGTAAAGTCTACAGGCGTCACATCATGAGAATGGGCTGATCGAGGTACAGCTCATCTGTGTCCAATCCAACGATTTGGAAACGATGTGAAGACATGCTCTAGTACTTCTTGCACTATGGGCTGGACAGCCATTGCGTTCCTCCTAGTCTGCAGAGGAACGTCTTCTAGCATCCGTGGAACGTAATCTGTTAGGTCGCTGCGATACTTATGCCCATAACCTGATGATTCAGTGTACCAAACCACAACTTGACGCAACGTGGACGCTGACGTTCCACATGACGAAGCCAACTGGGATTGTCAGCACACCAATAGTGCATGTTTCTTTGCTTTGTCTCAAATTGCTCTGAGCGCTATGGGACTTAAATTCTGTGGTCATCAGTTCCCTATAACTTAGAACTACTTAAACCTAACTAACCTAAGGACATCACACATAGCCATGCCCGAGACAGGATTCGAACCTGCGACCGTAGCGGTCGCGCGGTTCCAGAATGTAGCGCCACAACCGCTCGGCCACCCCGGCCAGCTTTCTTTGCTTTACCAGGCCTTGATTGGTAAATGTGCTTTCATCACTAAACACGATACACGATACATCTGGAGTATCCTCTCCTAATACCCATGGACATAAGTTAACACGATTCTCATAATCGTTTGCATGTATCTTTTGATGCAGGGAGGAGTGATAGGGATAGAACCTATGTCGATGGAGAACGCGTACGACACTTGACTGACTGGTGGCACAGCCTTGTGCGACCACGTGGGCGCCAACGTGCGGATCAACTGCAACAGCACCAGGAACATTAATTTCCCCCGCTCCTGTCACTTCTTTTCTTCTGTTACGTTGTCTAGGTGTTACAGTACCACCTTCATGTAAATGGTAGCAGTTGTTGGTAAATATCTGCCGTGATGGTTAATGTCTATTGAAATACCTTGTTGCATACACCGTACAAGAACGAGCTGCTGTCTTCCCACACTCTCAATACACCATGAGCTTGTCGCCGTATTCTGCGTTGGTAAATCCCATCGCCCAATATAGACCTCTAAACATTCATGGTGGTGTCTCATTGTTCTATATCGTGTCTCCCTACCACTTTCGCGCAACGACGCTCTGAGCGTGTTTTTTAGGGAATTGACTAGTTTCAACCTGGGACGTGTTGCTCGTAAGGAGACGCCAGACCACACATGACATGTAGACTTCAGAAGATTTCAGTGAGACTAGCAATGATATAACCAAATACTAAATGATCTCAGCGTCAGCTCCACTGCACTCCCTGTAAAAGAATCTTAATACTAACTAAATTTGGTGGAAGGGGTTGAAGGCTTTCCTATTTTTAGTTATCTGGTAAAATAACGATGAAAAAGCAGTTAAGTTTACCATTGAAAATTTTATTCTTCTCACAAAACATTGTTTATAAATTGCATTATTGATAAATGGAAGTGTTTTAATACTGCGTTCAACAAAAATGTGAACGAATATTCCCTGAATGGGTTTCCAAGTTCTACAATGGATCGAAGGATAACCTATGCCATATCACATACATCATCTAAGTTTAAATTAAGTGTCACAAAAGAGAAAACTATCAACATGGTCTACAGTGACCCTCAATTATCTTTAATTACTTATATAACTAGTCGTAAATTACAGTGGATGATGTGTCTTCTCAATAATTACATAACAGAGAAATCATCGCGTTTCAGATTTTTACTTCAAGTGGCAAATGTGAACACCATGAGCTTTAATTTACGATCGACACTAGTATTACGCAAAAAAGGGGTGTAACAGATGAGTCTTCTGCAGTTCTGAGTGAAGCTGTATGCGCTGTTATGCGGCCTCGCGTGCGTTCGTTACCTTGTTGGTGTTCGTCAGGGGCGGCGGCCAGCGCAGCTCCGCCCACCTCGCCGTCTCGGAAGTAACTCCCTCTCCTAACTTCTCCTTACTAGCATTTACCGAAGTTGGTTTAATAAAAAACTATCTGGCTGTGTTTTCATCTAACCAATCAGGGTCTCAACGTTAACCTTAAGCTCCGCCTACAAAAATGATGTCTATCCAATGAGAAACGTTATACTTTTCGTGATGGGGAATGTTTTTAAAGTTTGCAACGTAGCAGAGACGCGAAAAAGTCTCACGCTAAAACCTGCATCTGGTGTGGTCCTTTTAGCGTTATCGTAAGATCTATACTGTTCTTCAGGAGGCTCTAGTTTTTAACATGGGGTGGGGGGGGGGGGGGTAGATGGTCCTTAATGTAACAGAGACGCGAAAAAGTCTCATGCTAAAACTTGCGGGTTGTGTGGCCCTAGTGGGTAGCTGGCGACGTGGGTGTCCAGTCCGTCCCTTATCGTAGGGCCTTCTAGCTTAACAAGGTTCTGTTCTCGGCTTCTGTTCTCGTTTCTCCCCTCGGAACTGCGTCTGTCTCACAGTGGGAGGTATGTCATGCATTTAGGCATTTTTGTGTTAGTCTGTGGTATTCCATTTGCTCACTCGTTACTTGTATTACTTTGGTTAATTTAATGTCACGATATATTCAGAGCTATGTGACATACTACTGGATTTGCCTATCATGTCAGAGTTTTCATGGAAGGTGTTGGATTTGCCTGACACCTTACATATCATCAACCTCCTAACTTAATTTTTGCACTGAATTTAGGCAATGATTGAATCGTTGTCTAAGTCAGTCAAAAATTTTCTAATTTGTATAAATTTTGTTGCATACTCTTTAGCCACATTATTCTGTTCTATGCTAGTTTGTATTCCTAATTTATATTTTTATATTCTTCCATATTATAATTAAAAATGACAAGAGAAGAATATTTTTATGCTATTATTAAATTTTAATTATTTTCTTTCCTTATTTAAATGTGAAGTTTGTTTTTTAAGAAGTTTGTTATCGAAAGTGAGGAGTCTTTCACATCGATTTTCTTAGAAATATTGTTTTTATAAATGTAGTAATTAAGTAAAATCTATTCTTAACACATTTTCTAAATATCATGTACAAGTAAAATGTTTTTGTTTCTAGACACTCATTTCAACATTGTTACACTAACAAATAAGAATTATTTCCAAGAGTTGCTTTGACAAAGAAATATATGTAAACAAGTACTGAGATATTATCCTAACAAATGGTACAAATGTTAGAAAAAAAGGGAAAACATCCAACAAGAACTTTTTTCTTTATGTACTGTCCATTTCAGAACTAACGACTTATTTTTATCGACAGTCTATTTTTTACTTAAGTCCATAGTCAATGACTGTTATTTTGTAGTTTATTAGCTGTCTGGTGTGCTTAACTTATTTAGTTTTTCACACGTTTCTTTTGCACAATTCCTACAACACATAATTTGATTTCACACATTCACACAATCCTATGAATGTTCAAGCATGAGATTGGCGAATGTTTTTGCATGAAGGTGATGGACTTGAGCGAGATGGATGTGGGCAAGTATTTGATCTACAGCTTCGTTCGTCGTTCTTTGTTGGCTTTGCAAGTGTGTGTTGCTGTTGTGGAGGTCCCATAATGGAATGGAGCTGAGAGTGCAGAATCTCGTGGTTTACTTGCTTTGTATGCGTGAAATTCATCGTTAGGTGTCGCTGAAAGCGGTCGTTTTTCGTTGTAATACTTCGCAGACGACTAGTTTACAATAGGATAGGGATTTGGGAAGGTATGTCGTCTATTCTTCACCCATCTTCTTTCTTGTTCTCAATCTTGCGAATCTTCAACTTCTGTTCTTCCTGCTTTTTCTCTGCTTCTTACTTGCTTCTTGGTTCTTCTGTGGGCAGGATATGGAAATATTTATTGATAACTAGTCGCTTTGAAGTTCTCCTCCTAGTAACAGTTTGATAAATTGTTTGGGCAAGTCATTTTTACTTTGTGGAAGTTCTTCTTCAGTTTCGTGCATCAGCGTACTGTTTAATAGCAGTAGTTCGACTTTTACACATATTTTTTGCCAGCAGTGGCTTGCCCAAGCGGTCTTCTCGTCGGGCCGTTTTTTGCTCGCTCCGCTGAGTCGGGGGCGCCCCGGGGTTTACGAGTGGCGAAAGTCGGGTGTCTACTTGTCTGTCCGTGCACCTGTCCGTTCTGACGTTCGGTGTCCCGTCGCGTCTCTGCAGGGCACCGGCACTATGCGGTTCCGCTTGGCAGATATACAGCAGCCCATTTCAGCTACAAGGGCCTTCCCTTCTCTCGCGCGCTCCTGCTTTGTAGGAATCGTGTCTTGCTAATTCCGTCCTTTTCTTTCTTGATACATCTCGCATTGCAACTTGTGGGTCGTTGCATCTCTTCCTTGCTGGAGTTTTTACAATGGTTCTTACAAAAGTTTTACTTATAATCATCTAACATATGTCTAGTACGTACATTGTTTTGCGCCTTCCTAAAAAGCTTTACAAATTTCGGCGCCCATTCCATGTTACAATTCTAAGATATTTGGAGTCTTAACGTCTACTCAAGAATCCTCAAATTCGTTTTTCATTTTTGTGTAGTGTCGTGGTGTATAGCATTTTAGTATTTCAAGCTGTTAGACTATCTACACTTTATCCCTTCACCTTAATGTATGCTACTATTGGTGTTATTATTGAAACTACTTTCTTTATCCCACCTTCCTCTCTCTTCATTCTTCTTTCTCCTGACGATCTTATCCGCAACATAATCTTAAAATATTGTGCTGATTATTTACCAGTAATAAAATTAATCTTCAAACTTTTTGGTATGGCTCACATGGTAAAGTCCTATGGTTTTGCCTGTTTTTGAGTTCATTTGTTCCACAGCATTATCATGAGCAATTCGGCTAATTATGACAGGTCCTTTGTATGCAGCGTAAAACTTATGTATTTTGTGTTTCTGTTTGCTGCAGAGATGGTGTGTTTTTATAAATACTTTCTGGCCTACTGAGAATGTTCTTTTAATTGCTGTTCTATCTCCTCTTTCTTTTCTTTTAATGGCTGCCTTTCTGACGTTGGAGAGTACCGTTGCTATGACTTGTTTGTGCTGTCTACGAGGTACAATAGGAAATCTAACATTTTCTCTGGTTATGTTTGGGGGTTCAATATTTGTAAGTACAGTAACTGGAGGTAGTAGTGTAGTGCTATGTGGCATTTCATTTATTACTTCTTGAAAATGTTTAAGGTGCATATCCCAAGTGTTGTGTCTTTTGCCTGCATATAATCGGCATAAAGTGCCTATGTCCTTCATAGATCGTTCTGCTGGATTTACGCTAGGTTTGTACTTAGATATGTAGATGGGTCTTATTTTGTGTTGTTTTAACGTGTTCTGCCATTGCACTGATTTGTATTGTGGGCCATTATCAGAAATTATTCGTTCCACTCGACCTACTTGTCTGAGAAAATCTTGTCTAAATGTTTTACTTATAGTAAGACCTGTTGCCCGTTTTAATGGTGTCAAGGTAACATATTTAGAAGTAAGTTCCAAAACGACAGATATGAAAATATATCCATTTTTTGTGCGTGGGAGGGGCCCCATCAAATCTGTTGCAGCTATTTGTTTTAATGTTTTAGGGATTATTGGAAACATAGGTGGTTTGGTCTGGTAAATGACGTGTTTAGCCCTCATACATTTTTTGCATTTGACTAATACTGTTCTAATTCGTCTTTCCATATTAGGAAAATGGCTTCTTTGTTTTATTTTTAAAAAGCATTTCTTTGGTCCAAAGTGGCCATTACTTAAATGTGTATACTATATGCACATATTAATTAGTTCATATGGGATATAAATTAACCATTCATTCGTTGCAGCATTTCGTCTAAAAAATAAAACATTGTATTTTACGAGATAGTGCTGTCGAATGTCTGGAAAATCCTTACTTCTGCACTTGTATTTGATTAAAAGTATTTCGGGATCCTTGTCCTGTTCTTTGCCTATGTTTTTCAATGCTGTCGTAATGTAGTTTTCGAAAGGTACTTTATCATATAGTACATTGTAAACTGGTCTTCTGCTGCTTCCAAACCTATGTTATTGGATGCACCCTGTGGACATGGTGATAAAGCATCTGCTAATACATTCCCTGGTCGTGGTATGTGTGTAATAGTGAAGTCAAATTCTTGTAATATTAGCATCCATCTGGCTAACCTCCCATGAGTTAGTTTGGCGGATAACAGAAATTCTAATGCATTGTGGTCAGTATATACTTTTGTTTTCCTTCCGAATAGGAAGTATCGAAAACGTTGGAAGCCCCATACAATGGCCAATGCTTCTAGCTCCGAGACTGAATAGTTTTTCTCGCTTTTTGTGAGTACCCGACTGGCAAAGGCAATTGTTCTATATGATATTAGCCCTGCCTGTTCGTATCCTTGGAATAACACAACTCCTAAACCTGTTTTCGCGCTATCAGTGGCCATACAAAAATTTTGTGTTAGATCAGGATGTGCTAAAATCGGTGCTGTTGTTAGTGCGTTTATCACTTTTAAAAATTCTCATTGGCTTGTTGACCCCATACCCATGGCGTGTTTTTTCCAGTCAATGCACATAGGCGTGGTGTTGCGAGAGAGTAGATTCAAATAAATTTTTTATAGAATCCGGTGAGATCTAGAAATCCTCTGAGAGTTTTCTTATTGTATAGAGTACAGAATTCTTTGATTGCCGTTAGTTTTTCTGGGTCGGATTACCCCTTTCTCGGAAATTGTGTGTCCTAGAAATTTGACCTCTCGCCTTCCAAATTTGGATTTTGTTATATTTACTGTGACCCGATGCTCTTTCATGATCTGTAAAAACTGATTTAATGTGTCGTTGTGATGTTGCCAAGAGGGTTCTGCTATAATCACATCGTCAACATAACAAGTAATTTTTTGTAAAATTTCAGGACTGAGTATAGTATTAAATCCCCTAATAAACGCTGCTGATGATATGTTTAAACCAAATGGCAATCGTTTAAACTGGGTACATCTACCGAATACGATAAATGCTGTAAATTTTCTACATTCTGGGCCAATTCTATTTGCCAGAAACTACTCCGTAAATCAATTGATGAAAATATCTTAGCACCGTGGAAGTTTTGTATCAGTTCCTCTAATTTTTCTGGGCGATCTGTCTCAGTGATTATAATTGTGTTGATCTGTCTGGAATCAAGCACTAACCTGATGCTCCCATCTCGTTTTTATACAATATGGAGCGGGCTGTTATATGTGGAGGTAGCTGGTTCAATAATATCGTCATCTAACATTTTAGATATCTCCTGGAATACTTTATTCCTGTAGCTTAATGGGAATGTATAGGGTGGCACTCTAAATGGTTTGTGCTGTTTTACTTCAAACTTGTACTGAAAGTGTTTAATACTGCCAGTCTTAGGTAAAAATACCTCTGCTTTATCTCGTAAGGTACCCTTTAATTCTCTTTTACTGTGTTCCGAAATACCTTGAACTTCTTGCAATTTTTCGTCGATTTCTTTATGGACTTCTAATATGAATTGAGGCGATTCCTTCTTTTGTGCATACCATTCTAATTCTTCATCCTCTTTATCTCGCGTCATTCTTAATTGTTTGTTTATAACTGGTATTTCTTCTAATTTTAGCTTTTGCTCAAAGAGAAGTGTGACATTCCCGAATGTTACGCTACCTTTCCCCATATCTATTATTGCTCGTATCTCATTTAAAAAATCTGCACCTATAATCAAATCTACAGTTAGTTTAGGTATAATCACGAAGTTGGCTTCGATCTTTTGACCTTGGCACGAAAGAGTTAACCTTGTTTGTCTCGTAACTTCCGCAGCATTGTTTCTAATAGGACCTCTTACTTTGATCTTACGTGTTTTCAGAACTGGCAATTCCTCATTGGCATTACACTGCATGAATAAATTTTCTGAGATCGCAGTGAGTTCACTTCCGCTGTCAATTACAATATTGACTGGTATATGCTTTACCATGGCCTTCACAATTGGTTGAATTTGAAAGGGTTGGTTCTGTTCTTCTTCTTCTTGCATCAACGAATCCTCCACTGAATCATACATGAGTCTTTTTAGGAATTTCCCTTGTGAATTCGAACTTTCTGTTGGATAAGCTTCGACTGCTACTTCTCTCTCTTTTATTTCCTCTTTTATATTTCTTCCTTCATTTTCGCTTTCTTCTACCTCCTGTACTTTTCCTTCATCCTCGTCTATCTTCTCCTTCTTCGTCGCTACTTCCACATAATCGCATCTAAATGCTCTAATTATCGTTTCATAACTTCCTTCATTACATACGTTGGGTTGTGTGCCCACTTGTAACTTATTTTCAACTTCTGTCGACTGCGCACTATCCTCATTGAATTCGCTTTCCCTGGTTTCCATCTCAAATATCACTGCAATACTCATTACTTCGTCCTTTCCTCCTACATTCGTTGTGCATGCCTCTGGTAATTTATCTTCCTCGTCAGTATTCTCGCAATTAATTTCGTCTCAACACGATATTGTTATTTTCTTATCTTCATTTTCATCTGGTCCCTGCGGATTTGTTTCTTCCTTCTTCTCGTGATAAGATTTTTATTTCTCTGTTCAAGGTGCTGCAATTGTCCTGGGTCGGTGCGTCATTCTCTTTGGCATGGGCGCTTAGCTGTCAACTCGAACGTTTATCGGGGTTTGGTGGTCTTACCTCCATCTCCTCTATCTGTATTCGCTTTTCTTGTTCAGCTTGTTGATAGTGGTTTCTTTGTTGATAATTTGTCGGTCTATTGGTTGTCCAGTACCTGTTCCAGTTGTCGTTATTCCCTCTGTAATAGTTGTCGCCGTTCCTGGGTGAATTATAGTTATTGCCATATTCTCTTCTAAATCCATAACCGGTTCCTTGTTGAAATCTATTGTCGTTTCTTAGTGCGAAGTTATCACGTGGTTCGTAATGATTCTTTCTTCGTACTGTGTCTTGTGGATTCGACTGCTTTTTGCTTTCGTTTTCAAGTGCGCTTCGTCTTTTTCTTGCGTCATCTTCCGAAATTATGAACTCTAGTTCCCTTAGAATACCTTTAAATGCTTCGACGTCATTGCCTCCTCGACCTACTAATGATTGCTGGTATTTCAATGGTAGCTTCATCGCGCATAATTTAATCAACTCTCCGCGACTGTATGGTACATCTAAGCATTGATTTTTCTTTGCCATTAATTCGAAAAATTTTCACGGGGCTATTCTCTTCTCAATTTTCAAAATATGGGTTCTGCAATAATTCGTACTTCACTCTGTTCTGTGCTTCGCTGGACCAATATCGTGAGAGAAGCTTCTCTCTGAAATCTTCGTACGATCGGCATGTCACTGCAACATTCTGCATGGTTTCTGCGACTGTTCCTGACATGTGTGCACATATAAAATCTAATTTGTGTGCTAGCGTCCAGTGTTCTGGTAATCCTACTCGGAATTGATCAATGAAAGTTCGTGGATGTAATGAGTTTCCTTCGCGAAAGTGTTTAAATTTTCTGACTGTGAGGAAATGATCGTTGTCGTACTTAGTCATAGTTCCATATGAAATTCGCGATTCTTCGCCACTTTTGTTTCTGATCATTTCTCCCGTCGTTCTTTCCGGTTGTGTTAGATCCATTGGATATTCTCCACTGTAACTTTCGCCTACCCTTGCGTAGTATCGTTGTAGTGGTACGCAATAATTTTCTTCCATCGGTTGTGAACGTGTAGCTGAATGCATTGCTCTGTACTCTTCGCGACCTGGCATTCCATTGTCACGTATTGGTTGGGTATCTTGTGTGGCTAACCTTGCTGCTTCACTGCACGATCCATACTGTCTTGAAACATACATTTGTGGTTCCGCATGTGTTTGTGATGACGTTTGTTCATCAAGAATTTCTAAACGTGTTTGTTGCCGTGCAGGCTGTCTGATCTCACGTATGTTACTTTCCGCCTGTGATTGGAATGGCAAATGCGTAATATCTTCGTTAATTGTATGTTTTTCCGGTGCTGTTACAGATACGGATGAGGTTGCAGATTCTGTGCTTGTTCGATCCTGTTGACTACGCTCTTCAATGGTTTACAACAACTATGTTCGCAATTTCTGAAATTGTCGCTTTGTTTGCGCTTCTATTATGACTATGCGGTTATCATATCTTTTCAGCGCTGCTTTTGTGATACATTTGTGTAACACACTGTTTTCAACCATTTCACGCCCTGTACCTGCTGCTTGTCTAGTAATTACATCTATTTGTTTCTTTAGTTTCTTGCCTTCTCCCTGGGTGTTGTTACGTAATGTTTTGATCTTGTCCTGAATGTCATTACGCAATGTTTGTACGTCCGCTTGTACCTTGTCAATGTCTGTTCTCAATTGATTGTGACCTATTATTAAGTTTCCTATCACTTCTCGAGATTCTTTTGCCTCGTCTTCAATATGACTTCGGTGTAAATGAATTTTTTTGTTTTGTTCTTTAATCTCACGCATTTGTCTCGTGGTTTCTACATTCTGAATTTGAATTTGGTTCGCTATGTCTTTATTTTGCCTTGTCATGATTTCCGTAATGTGTTGTAATAATTCTGCCAGATTGGTGGGTCCTATTGCGTTTTCTTCCGACGTCCAACGCTCTGTGTTATCGCCCAAGTGTTGGTTCGCAACCGATTGCATTGACCTCTGCTGTGATACGTTTCTGCTCACATTCCTTGTACTCTGTGGTGAGGGAGCTCTGATTACTTGTACTATGGGTTCTACGTGTCCAAGACGCAAGTTACAATCCTCATCGACTGTCTCACTACTTTCCTGCTCGTCTGTCGTATCCCCCCTGTGGGTTCGGGGGTAAGAATAGGCCCACGGTATTCCTGCCTGTCGTAAGAGGCGACTAAAAGGAGTCTCAAACGTTTCGGCCTTATGTGATGGTCCCCTACCGGGTTTGACCTCCATCTTTTAAATTCTTCCGAAGAGCGAGCTGATTGGGGAAGGGCGCCTTACAAGGTGCGATGTGTCCATCGCTCATTACCATCTCTAGCTTGGTTGGTCGTCGTCGCATAGCTGTCCCGCCCACTCACCATCTCTAGGGCGTGGCTTTGTTCTTGGGTGCGGTTTTTGCAGTCTGCTCTGCTGTGTCACTTTATGCGCCAATGACGATCATGGACTACATTTCACCTGAAATCCAGCACGGTAGCCAGTCCGTTGTGGTGGGGCCGCCATGTACCCTGTCGGTTGTAGCCCCCTGACAACACAGGGATCGCTCTACTGATGCCAGCGCCGTTAACTCCCCGCGTATGCCAAGGAGTAGATGCCTGTCTCCTTGGGGCATCGGGACTCCCGGCAATGGCCATCCCGCCAGGTGGTCGTTGCTGAGGCTGGGTGGCGCCCGTGGGGAGGGCCCTTGGTCGGAGTAGGTGGCATCAGGGCGGATGACCCGCGATGAAGCGTGGTACATCATCTCTTGCTGGCGGCCAGCCGCCAGCAGTCTCTAAGCGTTCTCGTCCTCAATACAACGCTCAGGCATATGATCCACAATCGTTCCCCTCCCTGGCCACACCATGGGAGGAACGAAAGGCTACGGTTGGCAGTGAACCTTATTCACCTCGCTATTTAGTCTGTACACGAGTCGATGGGGAATCGTTTATGGCGACCAAGCCTCAGTTTTTTGTCGAGCACTTGGAGGACAAGTTTGGGGAGGTGGAGGGCTTGTCCAAAATGCGCTCTGGGGCAGTATTGATCAAAACGGCATCCTCTGCACAGTCACGGCGGTTACTCGCTTGTGACAAGTTGGGGGATGTTTCCGTCACGATCACACCCCATAAGAGTCTCAACATGGTCCAGGGCATTATATTCCATAGGGACCTACTCTTGCAGTCAGACGACGAGCTACGCGCCAATTTAGAACGGCGGGGTGTTCACTTCGTCCGGCGCGTCCATCGGGGTCCGAGGGATAATCAGGTAGCCACCGGTGCCTTCATCTTGGCCTTCGAGGGTGACGTCCTACCCGAAAAGGTCAAGGTGATGGTCTACCGATGTGATGTGAAGCCCTATATCCCTCCCCCGATGAGGTGTTTCAAATGCTGGAAGTTCGGCCACATGTCATCTCGGTGTACTTCCAGCATGACATGCAGAGATTGTGGACGCCCTTCACATCCTAATACTGCATGTGCGCCGCCTCCCATCTGTGTGAACTGCGGCGAACACCATTCCCCTTGCTCGCCAGACTGCAAGGTTCTACTGAAAGAACGAAGGATCATGGAATATAAGGCCCTGGACCGCATGACCTATACTGAGGCTAAGCGGAAATACGAGAGGCTACATCCTGTGGCTCTGACCAGCTCCTATGCCACCGCTGCCAAAACAGTAGTTTTGTCATCTGCTGCACCGATTCCACTGAACACTCTGAGCCGGAATACTACACCTGCCCCCTTGATGGTGGGGGGCACTTCCCCATCTGTTGCTCCTGCACCACCTACCTCAGGAGCAACGACCCCCCAACCATCGGGGACACAAGTCCCCAACTCTAAGCCGGAGAAGCGTCCGACTTCTTCGGCGACTCTCTCTCGCAAGGGATCCCTCGGGTCCCTCCCTTCCCAGGTTTCCACCTCTGGGAAGGGTGACGTCAGCCAATGGCTGAAAAGCAGGCCAGCGGCTGGTCGCAGGGCTTCCCGCTCCTCCTCCGTCCCGGAGACTGACTCAGTGGAGCCCTCCCAGCCAGTAAAGCCCAAGGAGCAGAGAGAGAAGACGAAGAAGAAGGCCTCTAAGGCCAAGGAACGCGCGGTGGCATCCACCCCACCGCTCCATACAGGCTCTGCGTCTGAGGATGGGGTGGAGATCCTGGCGTCCGCTGAGGACCTGGATCTCGCCATACCCTCAGACGCCAAGGACGCCGATTGTACTGGTCCTCGATCGGTGACAGCAGGTGACCCAGTGACGTGATCTGCCTCCTCGGTCCCTTCACGCCTATTTCGCCCATGGACAAAGTGATTCTCCAGTGGAACTGCAGCGGTTTTTTCCACCACCTTGCTGAGCTCCGCCAACTCGTCAGCAGTCACCCTTTCTTCTGCATTGCCCTCCAGGAAACGTGGTTTCCGGCAATGCGGACCCCTGCCCTACGAGGGTATCGGGGTTATTATAAGAACCGGGCAGCTTATGAGAGGGTGTCTGGTGGAGTCTGCGTCTACGTCCTTAACTCTATCTACAGCGAGTGTGTGCCTCTTCATACACCCTTAGAGGCTGTCGCTGTAAGGATGTGGACGCCTCAGCCTATTACTGTCTGCAGTTTGTACCTTCCGCCGGATGGTGATGTCTCTCGTCATGTGTTGGCTGCATTGATAGGACAACTGCCGCCTCCCTTTGTGTTGCTGGGCGACTTTAACGCCCATAACCCCTTGTGGGGTAGCGCCGCGATTACTGGCCGGGGCAGAGATGTCGAGACTCTTCTGTCACAGCTTGACCTCTGCCTTTTAAACACGGGAGAGGCGACCCACTTTAGTGCGGTCCATGGCTCGTTTTCGGCCATTGACCTTTCTATTTGCAGCCCCGGACTTTCACCATCCATCCACTGGAGGGTCCATGACGACTTATGTGGTAGTGACCATTTCCCCATCTTTCTGTCACTGCCACAGCGTCACTCTTCTGAACGCCCCTCCAGATGGGGTCTGAATAAGGCTGATTGGGACTTATTTACATCTGTCGCAGTGATCGCACCTCCTTCCACTGATCCGATTGATGCGGTGGTTCAGTCGGTCACCACCAGCATCGTTTCTGCGGCGGCATCTGCGATTCCCTGTACATCCGGGTCACCTCGGCGGAGGACTGTGCCGTGGTGGTCGCCCGAGATCGCAGAGGCGATTCGAGATCGCCGGCGGGCTCTTCAGCGCCATAAGCGGCACCCGTCGTTGGAGACCCTCATTGCTTTTAAACAGTTCCGCGCCCGAGCCCGACGCCTTATTCGCCAACGGAAGCAGGAGTGCTGGGAACGTTATGTTTCCACCATTGGCGTCCGCACCTCTGCATCGCAGGTTTGGGCCAAGATTCGGCGACTCCAAGGCTATCGGCCACCTGTCTCTGTCCCTGGGCTTTCGCTGAATGGAGCAGTGTGCACCGACTCCGACAAGATTGCGGACCGGTTAGCAGAGCATTTTGCTCAGTGTTCCGCGTCAACGAACTACCCGTTGGCCTTCCGCTCCCGGAAAGAGCGGTTGGAAAGTCGGAGGCTTTCCTTTCACACGCGCCACGCGGAGTCGTACAATGCTCCTTTCAGCGAATGGGAATTCCAGAGCGCACTTTCTGCTTGCCCTGATACGGCTCCTGGACCAGACCGCATTCACAGCCAGATGCTGAAACACCTCTCAGTGCCTTGCCAGCGACGCCTCCTAGATCTTTTCAATCGCGTCTGGGTCGAGGGTGTTTTCCCGTCTCAATGGCGGGAAAGCGTAGTCCTCCCCGTATTGAAACCTGGCAAGAACCCGCTGGAGGTGGACAGCTATCGTCCCATAAGCCTCACCAACGTTCCTTGCAAGTTGCTGGAACGTATGGTGAGCCGGAGGTTGAGTTGGCTCCTCGAGTCTCGGGGCCTTCTGGCTCCGTCTCAGGGTGGGTTCCGTAAAGGCCGCTCTGCCGTCGATAATCTGGTCTCCCTGGAGTCTGCCATCCGTACAGCCTTTGCTCGCCGCCAACATCTGGTTGCCGTCTTCTTCGACATGCGGAAGGCATACGATACGACTTGGCGCCATCACATCCTGGCCACACTTCATGGGTGGGGCCTTAGGGGCCCGCTCCCGATTTTTATTCAGAATTTTCTGTCGTCTCGTTCCTTCCGCGTGCAAGTAGCTGCGTTGCATAGTTCCTCCCGGGTCCAGGAGAACGGGGTCCCACAGGGGTCTGTCCTCAGTGTGTCCCTGTTTTTAATTGCCATCAATGGGCTCGTTGAGGCGGTGGGGTCGTCCGTCGCGGCTTCTTTATATGCGGACGACTTCTGCCTATATTACAGCTCCAGTGGCATCGCCGCTGCTGAACGGCAGCTGCAAGGTGCCATCCGCAAGGCGCAGTCATGGGCTGTAGCGCACGGCTTCCAGTTTTCGGCCGCGAAGACCTGCGTTATGCATTTCTGCCGGCGTCGCACGGTTCACCTTGAGCCGCGCCTTTACCTTGACGGTGAACCTCTTGCTGTGGTCGCGACGCATCGGTTCTTGGGACTGGTGTTCGATACCCGGTTGACTTGGCTGCCCCATATTAGGCAGCTGAAGCAAACATGCTGGCGGCACTTAAACGCTCTCCGTTGCTTAAGCCACACCAGGTGGGGTGCCGACCGGTCCACCCTCCTCCACCTATATCAAGCGCTGATCCAGTCCCGCCTTGATTATGGGTGTGTGGCGTACGGTTCTGCCTCGCCTTCAGCATTGCGATTGCTGGATCCCATACACCACTGCGGGATCCGCCTCGCCACGGGAGCGTTCCGGACAAGCCCCGTCGACAGCATACTTGTGGAGGCTGGTGTCCCTCCATTGCGGTTCCGGCGTGACCGCCTTCTGGCCGCCTATGCCGCGCACGTTTATAGCATGCCAGGGCATCCAAACTACCGTCTCCTGTTCCCGCGCTCGATCGTCCATGTTCCAGACAGGCGGCCCCGGTCAGGATGTCCCATTGCGGTTCGCCTCCGGGTCCTTCTCCGTGGCCTTGACCTTTTTCCTCTGCCGCCTGTTTTCCGGGCCAATCTCCGTCTGCCCCCGTGGAGTGTGCCCCGACCGTGCCTTCGGCTCGACTTGGCACAGGGTCCGAAGGTCTCAGTGCCTCCGGAGGCCCTCCGCCGCCGCTTTCTTTCCATCCTGGCCGAGTTTCCGAACGCGGCGGTGGCCTACACCGACGGTTCGGTGGTCTCTGGTCACACTGGTTACGCTCTCACTCTATGGGATTATTGTGAGCAACGGTCATTGGCAGCTGGCTCCAGTGTATACACTGCCGAGTTGGTTGCCTTCTGTCGTGCCCTAGAGTTTCTCCGCTCCCGCTCAGGTGAGTCCTTTGTCATCTGTAGTGACTCCCTGAGCGGTTTACGAGCTCTTGACCAGTGTTTCCCTCGTTCCCGTCTGGTGATGGCCATCCAGGAGTCCCTCCATACTCTCGTCCGTTGCGGCCGCTCTGTCACCTTTGTTTGGTCCCCGGGTCACGTCGGCATCCCGGGTAACGAGCGGGTTGACGAACTGGCGAAACAGGCGGTCAGTTCCCCGGCCATGGAGATCGGTCTTTTAGAGAGTGACGTCCGATCCGTATTGCGGCAGAAGGTCCTTGCTGCTTGGCGTGATGAGTGGCGCACCCTGCCCTCTCCCAACAAACTTCGGGCAGTCAAGGAGACAACCAGTGTGTGGCGCTCCTCCATGCGGGGGTCTCGCAAGGACGCTGTCGTCCTCTGCCGGCTCCGCATAGGACATACCCGGCTCACGCACGCGTATCTCTTGTGCCGTGACGACCCGCCTCTCTGTCGCTGCGGATTGGCCCTGACCGTGGTACACGTCTTGCTAGACTGCCCACTTTTAACTGCCCTCAGGCAGACGTTCGCGCTGCATGATACACTCCCTGCTCTTTTAACCGATGACTCTACAATGGCTGACTTAGTTCTCCGTTTTATTCGAGCAGGGGGTTTTTATCATTCAATATGAGAGTCCCTTTTTATTTTTTTTAGTGTCGACTGTGGCTTTTGGCCTGGGGTTTTAGTTTGTGGTGTTTTAATGTGTCCCTTGGTTGTTGGCCTTTCCAGTTTTATTTTCATGGTCGGCCAATGACCGTCGCACTCTGTGTGTCTTTTAATCTCTTTTCTCTGGTCTTCGTCTATGTCTTTCTTGTACTGTGTCGTCCCTTGTCGTCTCCGTTATGTGTTTATTGCTTGTTGGACTTTTCTTCGTGTATTGTTATGGTCGTGGAACAAGGGACCGATGACCTAAGTAGTCTGGTCCCTTTAACCCCCACAAACCAACCAACCATCGTCTGTCGTATGCTGACCTAGGTTTTCTGTGCCTTAGCGTACATTATCCTCGTTATGGTGAGTTATCTGTCCTATTTCTCGCGATACTGCATCGTTTGTTGTACTGTCCTCTATTCTCTGTCCATTTTCATGCTGGGTCTCTACCTCAATTAGGTCAAGGTCTCGATCTGCCATTGCTAATCTTTCCGAATCCCTTATTTTCTGTTTTAAAATCAATTCACGCACCCTACTTCGCTTCAACATGCGCTCATACGATCTCACGCGTTTCATAAACTTTTTGTTCACACGACTTGACAATCCATTCACTCACTTGTTGGGTCAGAACCAACTTGTCAACGATGTATCCGCCACCTATGCGCTTGCATTGGAGAGGAAACTTAATTCTAACAATATTAAAATTCATAACTTAATTGTGCTATTGTTTCTGCTAGAATGTCATTCTTGAATACTTTTACTATATATCGCTGCAGCTACTGTTTTCGACTATGTATAACTCTTTAAAAAAAATTTTCTACGAAAATTATTCAGCAGGTATCTTTCTAACCTAGTTAGGCATGTGGTCGACCTTCAATCATGGTATTTTACCATCCTGGAAGGGTCGCCATTTTCTTAACATTCATGGTGGTATCTGATTGTTCTATATCGTGTCTCCCTACCACTTTCGCGCAACGACGCTCTGAGCGTGTTTTTTTAGGGAATTGACTAGTTTGAACCTGGGACCTCTTGCTGGTAAGGAGACGCCAGACCACACATGACATGTAGAATTCAGAAGATTTCAGTGAGACTAGCAATGATATAACCAAATACTAAATGATCTCAGCGTCAGCTCCACTGCACTCCCTGTAAAAGAATCTTAATACTAACTAAACTTGGTGGAAGGGGTTGAAGGCTTTCCTATTTTTAGTTATCTGGTAAAATAACGTCGAAAAAGCAGTTACGTTTACCATTGAAAATTTTATTCTACTCACAAAACATTGTTTATAAATTGCATTATTGATAAATGGAAGTGTTTTAATACTGCGTTCAACAAAAATGTGAACGAATATTCCCTGAATGGGTTTCCAAGTTCTACAATGGATCGAAGGATGACCTATGCCATATCACATCTATAATCTAGGTTTAAATTAAGTTTCACGAAAAAGAAAACTATCAAAATGGTCTACAGTGACCCTCAATTATTTTTAATTACTTATATAACTAGTCGTAAATTACAGTGGATGATGTGTCTTCTCAATAATTACATAACAGAGAAGTCATCGCGTTTCAGATTTTTACTTCAAGTGGCAAATGTGAACACCATGAGCTTTAATTTACGATCGACACTAGTATTACGCAAAAAAGGGGTGTAACAGATGAGTCTTCTGCAGTTCTGAGTGGAACTTTATGCGCTGTTATGCGGCCTCGCGTGCGTTCGTTACCTTGTTGGTGTTCGTCAGGGGCGGCGGCCAGCGCAGCTCCGCTCACCTCGCCGTCTCGGAAGTAACTCCCTCTCCTAACTTCTCCTTACTACCATTTACCGAAGTTGGTTTGATAAAAAAATATCTGGCTGTGTTTTCATCTAACCAATCAGGGTCTCAACGTTAACCTTAAGCTCCGCCTACAAAAATGATGTCTATCCAATGAGAAACGTTATACTTTTCGTGATGGGGAATGTTTTTAAAGTTTGCAATGTAGCAGAGACGCGAAAAAGTCTCACGCTAAAACCTGCATCTGGTGTGGTCCTTTTAGCGTTATCGTAAGATCTATACTGTTCTTCAGGAGGTTCTAGTTTTTAACATGGGCTGGGGGGGGGGGAATGCTCCTTGACGTGACGTAAGAGAGACGCGAAAAAGTCTCACGCTAAAACTTGCGGATGGTAGTGGCCCTTTTTGTGTTATCGTAAGATCTATACTGTTTTTCTGGAGGGCTCTAGCTTTTAACATGGGCTGGGGGATGGTCCTTGACGTAACAGAGACGTGAAAAAGTCTCACGCTAAAACTTGTGGGTTGTGTGGCCCTAGTGGTTAGCTGGCGATGTGGGTGTCCTGTCCGTCCCTTATCGTAGGGCCTTCTAGCTTAACACGGTTCTGCTCTCGGCTTCTGTTCTCGTTTCTCCCCTCGGAACTGCGTCTGTCTCACGGTGGGAGGTACGACATGCTTTTAGGCATTCTTGTGTTAGTCTGTGGTATTCCATTTGCTCACTCGTTACTCGTATTACTTTGGTTAATTTAATGTCACTTTTTATTTGGAGCTATGTGATATACTACTGGATTTGCTTATCATGTCAGGGTTTTCATGAAAGGTGTTGGATTTGCCTGACACCTTACAGACCTACTGCTTAGATTGTCACACACTAAATGACTATGAAGCTGTAATACACACAAGCACATTGCAAGCAAATTTAACGAAATCGTACCTAGCAACCACACAGGGTGAATTGCACAAACATGTTTTGCTGTGGAAACTCGGACTGATATTCTATTTTACACTACTTTCCGTTTGTTAAACTCAATAGACGTTGTTCCAGTTATACAGATGTATTTTTTGCACAAAAAATACACTGTATTATTAGTCTGTTCGTGGGACCGATGATCTTAAAGTTAGGACCCTTATGAAATCACACACACGCAGTCTGTTCCTCGTCCGTAAATATGAGCTCCTGACTACAAATCCATTCTGTGAAAATCGCACTTGGTTCAAATGGCTCTGAGCACTATGGGACTTAACATCTATGGTCATCAGTCCCCTAGAACTTAGAACTACTTAAACCTAACTAACCTAAGGACAACACACAACACCCAGCCATCACGAGGCAGAGTAAATCCCTGACCCCGCCGGGAATCGAACCTGGGAACCCGGGCGCGGGAAGCGAGAACGATACCACACGACCACGAGATGCGGGCGAAAATCCCACTCTTTATAGTTTATATGAAGAACAATTTAGTATGAAACGTAATTCAGAAGAGCATTACATTGTTGAAATGTCACTGTGGCTACCAGATATAGCACCCGGATGATGACTATCGCTCTAGTTTTAAGTTATTGGAGCAGGAACGCATAAGCGATGTTGTTAAATAATTTAACAGTAGGAATTGACTCTGAAAGTCAATGAAGCGACTTACACAGAGATACTTCAACAAAAGCTTCTTGACTCGCTTCTTCTATCTATCTTACAGTGTTCTTGTAATATGGTGGCACTCAAGGCCACAGTCAAGTTTAATTACAAGAGAAATATACGCTGCCTGTCAAAAATATGAAGCAACCAAATGATATGGTAAGATTTCAATGTAACTTCGTAGCCGTACTCACCATCAGCGAGTATGAAAGTCATTAGAGTTGCAGTTCTCTGCGACAGATTGAACGGCCACCACGGTGCGTTGATGTTGTTCGTGTTCAGTTTTCACCAGGGGGTGGGGGGGGGGGGGGGGGGGATGCCGGGGATGCATGGCCGACCCTGGGCGCTACGAATGGGTGGGCGGCCGGTAGCGGCCAAACTGGATAATCCCGTCTGCATGCTCATTACATCAGTTAATGCATTGTCATCGGGGCTACATATGTACTTACGCAGACTGTGAAGGCAATTGAGAAATGAAAATGGTTCAAAATTGAGATCTAAGATTTAACCCAAACAATTGTACCGTAAACTAGGGTTACTTGAGCCTTCAGTGTTACCTTCAACTCAGAGAGAAAATAAGTTTCGGTCTCTTGTCAGAGGCAACAGTTACTGATCGAAGTGTTAGGACCCTGGTTTTCCTACAGATACCAGCAGTGTCTTTAGTATGGATAGATTAGTTACTTCATATAGTAGTCCCCAGAAGCTTCATTCTGGGTCATTTATAACAGTCAAAAAGTACTGTTTCGTTTACACCTCAACACTTACGCTTCCCCTTATTTTACAGTGATTTTATCCTGCAACACCTTCCCCGAAGGCTCACGGTGTTTGTAAGTGGTTATGAATGACTTTGTTTGTTATAGATGTTCGACTCTTTGACCATATTGTACCATCATATGCACAGCTATCCTGTCTGTGGGCACACAAGCGCAGAAATTTTCATACCCTCTGTCTTCTCTCCTGTCTTATCAACGAACAAGTTATGAATCTCTCCTGGCACTTAAAGCTCTTATCTGAACAACATGCCAGAAACACCCCTTCCCATCGTAGCAAAATTCTTTCTGTCCCACTTCACCGTTTATTCACTTCCTCGAAGTCCCTTCTTAGTAGCAGGAACCTTACTCTGGAATAACCTCACGCATTATATTAGAAAACCGAATAACATCTCCAGGTTCAGAAGTGAGTTAATGCCGTATCTGCTCAACTAACAATAAGGATTACCATTGTCCCTGTACGCTCTCGTTACCCTGGTCCATCCAACTTTCGTACCAAATCTTTCTCTTCCCCCGGTATTCTTAGCTGGTGCAGTCTTAAATCTCTTTTCCCCCGAACTCGTTCTATTAGAAGACATCTATTTTGTACACATATAAATTCTTTTTATATCTGCCACTATGATTGTTGTTATTATTGTCATTATTATTATTATTATTATTATTATTATTATTACTCTTAACACTATTCGTGGCAGCAGCTGCAGTCGCACAAGTACTGCGAGTAATAAATTTATTAGATCACAATCAGTATTATTTACTCACGCTACCACTTCAGACGCTCCATTCATTTTGATACTGTTTGTCATATTAAAATTGTAATTTTTTAGGAAACTATGATGGAAACGGTACTGTAGGTGTGAAACCCTGGTACGATGAAAGATAAGGCGTGATGGTTCTAATCAGATTAGGATAAATAAATAAAATGAAACAAAAACGTTCGTTTCTACAGGTACCATCATAGGATACCATTGTTGCTAAGTGATTTTTATTTCATATTTCAAACATTTTACAACTTTATCCGTACTCATTTTAATATGTTTAACTAAACAATAGAAACACGTTGATTTCAGAACTTGTCAAAATAACAGGCAACAGTGGGCTACTTTAACCCATTGTTTCTGTCGTATGATTTGGTATCCAGTGACCTGAATCCATTTCTAACGGTCAGACGCGATATTACTGAAAGCTCAAGCTACTCATTAATACAGTCATTTCTAAAGGTTGACTGTTGTGTGTCAAATGTAGTTTATTCAAGGGCTTTCATGTAATTACTAAGTAGAAGACGAGTCTGCTGTAATCGAATGCATGAAGCCCGCAAACAAGGTCTAGAAAGAGCTAACACCGAAGGCTATTTTGCCTTACAATTGGGATGACATTAGTGGAAAAATAACATCTTTAAAGCTTATGAAGAAAAACCCTTCTTGCAGTCACTTTGAAGCACAACACGTCGCACACTGCGATTCACAAAACATCTAAATTTACTTTATCAGTAATATCGCAGTAAATACGTAAAATAAAAATATGGTTGAATGGACATTGCAACATTGTTGATCTGAAATAAGATTCGAACACGATGAGCGGAATTATAATAAGCAAGTGATCAAAGTGCGCAGATCTTAGGCATTAGTTTTCTTGTTAGTTTACGTTTTTTTTAAGAACTCTACGCCTTCCCACAGGTTCTTTTCTTGCTCATTTTGTCTCTTTAAAAGTTGGAAAAATATATCTCCATCGCTTATCAGTTTCTGCCAATGAAAATGATTTTTGTAAATTTTTAAAATTTTATCGAAGCCTGTAGGATGTCCAGGAGTAATTTCTCCAACAGTTTAAAGAAAACAATCTTTATGATTGTCGAATCCACTCGTGAGTGACACAGTCAACTAGTTGAAAACTTCAGAATATGATTTCATGAAAAATTCTTGAAACGTTTTGAATTCGATCTATTGTTTATTATCTTTATCGAGACGTGTTGATGTTTTACTCTGACGCAGAAGTTTAGGTTCGTCAAAATCATGATCAGCAACACCTTGATAACATTCACTCCTGAAGTCTTTGTATTTAAGTCATTACCTAACTACGCACACTCGAAAATCAGAGTTGGAAAAGAAATATACCTGCTGTTGCCCATATCACGACGGATGTCTAATTGTGTTCTAGACTCAGGAACGGTTTCATATTAGCTCCTTTAAATCTCTAGTCTCGAGGACATTTATTATAGATTAAATTTTTCAGTTAATAAGTCCTATAGTAATAGACTAATTGCCTTCCGCCTAAGTTTCTTAAGAGGATTCAGAGCACACAGTGGAGCGCAAGAGGCGACCCAGTAAACATGTCACAAAATGATAAGAAGGAACTTTTGACAACGCTAGAGAAGGGCAAAAACTGTAGAGGAAGACAGAGATCGAAGTAAATCCAGCAAAAAATTGAGGACGCAGGATGCAAGTGTTGCCCTGAGCAGTTTGGCGCAGTAGAGACATTCGTGGCGGGCAGCATAAAACCAGTAGAAAACTAATGATTAACGAGAAAGAGAAGCTAACAGAAATAGACGAAACCTTGAACACACGAAAGGACGCATAAACTTGTTGGGATGCAATCATTTTCCTTTGTGTGTTCCCTGTTCAGAAAATAAGCGCCTTACAAGTGGTGTTGAAAGAGAAGCGAATGGAATTCGTAGACAAGGTTTTAATTTATGCTAAAAGCTTGATGTAAAACTTGGCATTTCTATTGAACCTCCAAGATGAACTTGGGGGAAGCGTATTTCTGGCGACGGAAGGAAAGGTTGCGGTTTGTCCCATAAAGACAGTTTAAAACGAAAAATATTTTCTTCGTTAGAAAGAGAAACTGCCGAAATTTCAGACAGGTTCCAGCAGCTACAGAATTTGGCCGAAAACTGCGCCTTCTTTAAAGCCTGAAGTGATACTGCGCATTGATGATAAGGAATGCAATCTCGAGCAAGGTTCTCAATATACTGACAGAAGAGTTTGAATGCGTGCACCTACGAGCTGTCACGGCTACAGCAGAATATAAAAATTAGCTTATTTTTTCCGGCCCACCGGATTTATTAAAGTTTATTTTGAGTCCAAAGTTGAAGGAAGGCTATCTAATATAGTCATAACACTGAAAATATTCCTTGCAGCTGCCGTAAGTAACGCCAGTTGTGATACAAGCTTCTCTAAACAGAAACTGCTTAAAAATTATGTAAGATCTACAATATCCACGTGGAGAGTAACAAATCTAACTTTTTGGCAATGGAACAAGGGGTACAAATTCGCACTGAAGATTGCGTTAGAGAGTTAGCGTTGCTAAAAAAATGCAGAGTAAAATCTTCATTTAAGAAAACGTTTTCTTTGGAACCATATTGAAACAGAGAGAGTGTATTACAGGTACTTTTTTTAGTACTGAAAAAATAGCAGTAGTTTTTTCCTCTAAAAGTTATTTTCATAAAATAAAAATTGAGATAGTTAAAAAACACGCCAAACAATAATGGAAGTTTTTCCAAATCATTTTTTGCATCCTTAGAATTAATAAAACCGTAAAAACTTTTTAACAACATGGTAACACAACTCTTTGCGAAGAAAGGCCATCCGCTGGAAATATCTAGCCAGTTATCAAGAGAGCTTTTATTTCCACAGCTACCATATACCACGAAAAACAATTAATATTCTTTAATTTTTCAAACAAGCGCTTTTTGACTTACCGCGGACTATACTTATAGTAAATTGTAAGTATGGGAACGTGAATGTTAACTCCTTATAGTGAATCTTATTTTTAACGGTATTTTCGATATAGTTTGAAACTTAAGGAAGTAATCAATACTTATAAAAAGAATTCGATAGCTTATTATAAAGCCTACAACTTTCTCCTTTACATTTCTCGCTCGGAACTACAGTTTTTCACTTATTTAAGAAAAACCGTTTTCTGCAACTCTGTGGATACTTTTGCCTACTTTCACCACTGTTGATCGAGTTTTATGAAAAAGGAAGACTGAAATTTAATTTACAAAGTTCTCATATTTTATTGTTTTCAGGTAATAATTTCAACAAATTTAAGATAAGGCCGTCACAGAAAGGTTGTACTATGTCACTTGTGGCCGTAGACCTACAACATTGGCGGGCCGGTGTGGCCGTGCGGTTCTAGGCGCTTCAGTGTGGAACCGCGTGACCGCTACGGTCGGAGGTTCGAATCCTGCCTCAGGCATGAATTTGTGTGACGTCCTTAGGTTAGTTAGGTTTAAGTAGTTCTAAGTTCTAGGGGACTGATGACCACAGAATATAAGTCCCATAGTGCTCAGAGCCATTTGAACCATTTCTACTACATTGCATTTCTCACCTAGCCTTATGCATAAAACGGTGCTCTAGACGTCCCCCCCCCCCCCCCCCCTCCGCACCCAAGGCCCACTCCACTGACCTGTTGGGCTTAGCAAAAAGAAATGGTGGCATAGTGGTGAACAGCGCGCACAAAAACCGAAAGGCCGCTGGATAGAATCCCGATTCGGATCACGGAAATTTTCAGTATGCCTTTAATCGAGCTTTATCCTCTCAACCGTGTAAAGTCAGCAGGAGTGACAATCTGATCGAATTCCACGTTAAACTGTAAGTCCCCTTTCCCCGACTCTATATGGGGGTCTATTTTGCAGACTATGCAAGTAAGTTATTAGAGCGAGTGCCCACTGGTTCCCCCCACGCCGCCGCCCACATCACCTGAAACACTCTGCAATTGCATGCTTCACTTTATTACTCAATTACTAGTAATAAAAATCAATTAAACGTATCCTAGTTTTTTTTCTTGAAAATACAAGGATCCAATGTTAAGCTCCATCAAGCGCATTTCTGTGCAATCTTAATTACGTCAACAAGATTTTCTTTTTTGGAGTTCTAGGGTCCAGAGGGTGGTAGATTTCTTTTTAATTCGTAAAAAAATGTCAGAAATTTCTTTCTTTAAAAAGTATTTTCATAAAATAAAACTTGAGATAGTTAAAAAACACGGCCAATAAAAGTGCAAGTTTTTCGAAATCATTTCTTCTTCCATACAGTTAATAAAATCGCAAAAATTACGCATCAGCATGGTACCACAATTCTTTGCGAAGAAAATAAGCTTAAAAACTGTTACTGTAGGGCCATCCGCTGAGACGATCCAGCCAAATCTTTATTAGTTTAAAATTTAGTATCTGACAATAAATTACACAAGTATCACCCAGCAACGAATTTCCAAAATCTAAACGGGTCATCCGATTTCGCCGATCGACATGCCTTTAGATGACTATTAATGTAAACATAATTTGGTATAAATTACAGGCATGTAACTTGAATAGTACATGCGTTATTGGAGGTCAAAGTGGCCGATTACTATCGGTCGCATCAGGCCATAAGTACTCCACAGTTACACGAAGAAAACGGTAGCAGCATGCTTATAAATATATTTATTCATCTATGTCTTTGTTTATATCCGATATATACTATTTATGAAGAAATTGGTCAAATATTTACTTTGTTTTAGAAAGCACTGAGACATTAGGCTACTGGCCTACGTTCTGTTCTATTCCTTTGATATATGTTTATTTAATTTGTTTATGTGTTTAATAATGTGTGTTAGAGCGTGTTTATGGTCCAGCGATAGGAATATTTTATTTAATTTCAAGTTATTTAAATGTAAATCCTGTATTTCGAATGTGTTTCCTTATGTTTGTGAGTGTGCGTTGGCCTGGAGACAGGGCGAGAGCACTCTAGCCAATCGCAGCGATCGTTCCAAAAAGGACACGTGGAGAGACTGTATGGACGTGGTGGAGGAGCGTCGTTTCAGGAAAGAGTCCTGGACAGTACGGCGCACAGTCGAGAAAAGACTTGGAGATTGGAGCAGTTTGCGTGTGGTGACATTTTGTAGTGTCGACTTCTGTACATGTGAGATTTACGTGGTTTGTGCAGTGAAGACGTAGTAGGAGTTTAAAAGTGAATACCTCGCGAGCTATATCGTTGTTCATTGCTAATTACGTGAAGTAGGAATCTATTTTTCCTTGTTATTCAACTTATACTTTATTTAATTGCTGAACCATCGACACCAATAAGTGTTTTGTAGTAATAAACGGCATTTTTATAGGCACGTCTACTATGGTACTCATCATTTAGTCGTTCAAAATAGCACTTGCAGATTTTATTTAATTGCAATCTTTCGTTTATAAATGTCATTCAAAATTCGCAATTGCCGAGTGATAGGAACCTTCGATCATTCGATTCGTGTGTATATTCTTATTGTATACTGTAGACTCAGCAGTATTTGACGTGTAATGCGGCAACTATGTATCCCAGCCCCTACACAACGAAACCTGCCAAAACTTTTAATATTTCAACTCTGAGTGATAGAGTACGTAGTTGAGGCATACCACACCACGTCATTCTATTTGAAAGCCTGCAGGACAATTAAAAACCGATGTGAGTGATGCTTTTCATGCCTCAGGACAATTAAAAACCGATTTGTCCCATCTAGTGTGATATGGCCTTGCCGTGGCGGATGGGCGTACGTAGCTAACAGTATCACCCACGTACACCCATGCGCAGTCAGTAGTACAGTTTGTTTAACGTCAAACGTACACCTTAGGCATTGTTGTATGATTCATTTATCATTTATAGTCGACCACTCTTAAATTATGATGCTGACAGCGCCATCTATTGCTACATGTTTTAACTACTTATTTTTCTTCTGCCATTCGGTTCCCCCCTTATCCGATAGTATTCCGTTGCAATTTGACGTCATTCTGACCAGTGGCGTTATTTTTACAGCGGTTTGAAAGTATAACTTCAATTATAATCGCCTTGTACATAACTTGCATTTGTCATAAATTTGATGTATTAAAACCAGCTGTGTTCAAATCTGGCTACGAAGACATTCGCGACGGAGTCCTTAGTGGAAAAGTTCTCAGTTCACTTGCCGCGACAAACTGGGATAAAATGCCAATATTTGGATAATTGCTATCATCATCATTGTCAGAGGATAAGTATGACCGACATGAAACTCGCGAGGCTCCCACTTTTATGTCCAGAGGACGGCTTTTGACTGGCTGGATTACGTAATGATGAATGAGATCAAGGAAGCAGCGTGTACTGAGGTGGTGCACTTTACTTCCATAGATTATGTTTGAGCTCGCTAACAAGCGTTCCTTGCAATTCCATCACTCACATCAGGCGGTAATGCTATCGGCTCTCCTGCAATCAGGTGATAAACGTACTTAATTAAATTATTGGCACCTATATTCTGCCACTGTAGATACCACATTAGGAGATCACAAATGTTTGTTGATATCATAAAACAGATTAGAATAGGCCCAAGTGAAATCATGGTTAGCCTCGATGTATCCTTCCTTTTTATGAAGGTATCAGTGGAAGTCAAATTAAAACTATTTGCTGCTAATTTCTCCCGTAAAAAATTAAAATTATTTCAATTAATCTTGACGAACAATTATTTTTGTACTATGGAAACTGTTATTAAATAACTGATTGAACAGCCATGAATACGCCACAGCCACCAGCCATAGCTAGTTTTTCATGGAGGATTTCGAAATACTTGTGTTTAACAGTTCCCCCCTACTGTCCTTCCTGCTTCTTCAGATATGGTGATGATACTTTTTAATTTGTCCGTATGGTAGTGACGTGCTGCAGCAGTTCATCGACCGTATGAACAATATCCAATCTAACATAAGATTTACGGAGAGATGGAGACATACGTGAAGTTGTCTTTATTAGAAGTTTTGGTCGAAAGGAAAGCAGGTGACCGATTCTGCCATTCTGTTTATCGAAACCAGAGGCATACGGGCCTGCACCTCAACGGTATAGCTTTTTCAAGGCCCAGCTCAGAAAAGGGCTATGCTGAACACCCTATTACACAGAGCGAGACCAATTTTAGACAAGGGGCACCTAGCCTCCGAGAATAGCAATCTGACGACAGTGTCCAGGAAGAATGAGTATTCTGAGCCTCATATTATGTCAACGCTGTCGAGGAAAAAGGAACGTGATGCAATTCAAATCGGGACCAGCTTCCATTTTGCGGTGCAACATCAAGTAAGATCGGTAGAGTGTTAAACAGGCATAAATATCGACCCATCTTCCAGCCACCTAGGAAATTAACGAAATGTTGCGATCTGTTAATGATAATTTTGGCCTGAGAGTACCAGGGATTCACAATATTCCTCGCAAGTGTGGCAGCAGTTAGAGTTACGTGGTACAATCTACGCCGACTATTGCCAATCGCTGTTTTGAGCGTCAGCGTCGCCTTAAGTACAGGAATTTCAGAAAATCAGGATTGGCTTCTTTTCTTTTTTATTTCATCCACCTCGCCGCATATATGCGGGAGGTGGGCTGTCAGCGAAACAACATTCCGCTCTTCAACCAAGACCTTTATTTTTAAAAAAGTAACAAAGATGAAACACAGATATTATTAAAGGTGAAATTTTACAGATGGGTTTAATGGTAAAGAAGATGAATTTTGTTGGCGTTTGCATAAAAACATGAAGACTGTTGTCTTCTTTTTTAATTAAAGACAAAACACTGAATGACAAAATACAAAAATATATACATCTTACAGGCACATTGCAGATAGATGACATTCTCGTAAGAAAAAGCACCACACTTGGCCTTAACATCTGAAGGACCTTTACCGGGAGGAAAGGATTTCTTGAGGAGAGAATATTTTCTACAGGGTTAAGGGACGTGCGCAGAAAAATAGGAGGGTCAATGCCAAAGCTGCCCCGAACTGACAGTTAGGTAGGAAACTGTAGTGATGAAGGTAGGTGTTGAAATGAAGAAGGAAAAAAAATAAGCTAAGGACTTTGATGTGTTGGTAGAGCTGATAGCACATCAGGGGGAAAGAGATTTGGAGTGATGGAAAAGGAGACAGGAGCCATGATGTGAATTTGGATAGCTGGGGAAGAGTTGTAGTTGGTAGGACGGATAAAAATCAGGGAAGATCCTATCATGTAGGAGATGGAGTCTGTAGAAGTTGCGCTGGGATAAGATATGGCGTGTGTGTAGGTGGAGGGGCGATGAGATGTGTTTATAAAAGCACAGCAGCATACTGGGATAGGTGATCAGAGGGGATAGAATAAGGTTGTTGAAATCTCGATGGAGAATAGTGCAGAATATGCGTAGCTGTTCGATGTGGACGAGGAGGGACGGGAATCTGATGAGATGGCAAAGGATCCACGTGTGGGAAGGAAGCCAACTGTGGAAACTAAGGCAGAGTGAATAACGTTCTATGATTTGGAGTGAATTATAGAACTTTGGTGGGCAGATATCCATGCAACATTAGCATTGGAGAGGATAGGTTGGATCAAGGTTTTGTAGGTCCGAGGGATTGCGGACATACGTAATTCGGAAGTTCGGTCAATCAGTTGTTTTAGTTATGATAGTCAGCGGGCTTTGTATTGTATGGTTAGGTATAAGGTTTCCAAGTTACTTCCCCTCGAGGATTAGCCCAAGGTAATTTTCTGTGTTAGTTAACTGGACATGACGTTCATGAATGGTTAAGTAAAAGTCGTGGAGACGAAAGGTGCAAGTAGTTCATCCTATGATTATTTCCTGAGTTTTGGAGAAGTTGTTCTTACGAAGCCATTGGTAGCACTAGAAGGTAAACGAAAGCAGTGTAATCAGAATCCTGAAGGAGGTGGACTGGAGGAAGTAGTTTGTGCATATTGGCAGTGGATAGTAGATAAATGAGAGAATAGAGGATGGAGCCTTTGGGCACAAATGCAGTGGGATGGAAGGTGTGGACAATATTATTGTTAATAGTCATAAATGATGGGCGAATAAATTGGAAAAATGCAATAAGGTGGACATAGTTAAATGGATGTGCATATGTGTAATTTGAATACGAGACCAGAAAACCATACATGGTCATATACTTTCTTTACGCCACAGGAGAGAAAATTAATGGATTTAGAGGTGCTGAGATGGTGGAATAGGAGATGACTACGGTATGGGAATCCGTCAGCAAAGAAGTTGGGACGGAGACCACACTGGTTGACAGGTAAAAGGCGTTGTTGGTTCAAATGTTGGTAGGTGTTTCGGGAAAGGATGGCTTCCCAAACCTTGCTAACCACTGAGTTTTGGCTAATGGGGCAGTGACACAACGTATCAGTACGTGTTTTGTGTATCTTGAGGAAAGTGGGACTCTGGAAGTTTTCTACCGTTGACGATAGTAACCAGTTGAGAGGAGGCTTTATAAAGGATTTCAGGGGAGACTAGAATGGAGAGGGGGCACTCTTTTTGGTGTCAACAGGTCATGAGGTCGTGACCAACGGAGCGCTACGGTCTTTTTTTTTTAAGTTCTTCTTACATGTCGTGTCCTGATATTTGTGTATCTAAATCTGTTTGTGATATGTTGTATAAGTAGTGGAAGCCGAGAGCCAGGAGTTTGACAGTGGTGTTTGTGAGTTGGTGGATTGTAGGGAACAGGGAATAATCAAATTGGCAGCTATCAGGAATTGAGAAGATGTCAGAGGGGTAGGATGCAAAGCGTTCAGCTTTGCTCAGGTTGTCAGGTAAGGAAAGGTTGTTAAGGAGGAGCGGATAATGATGGATGTAATTACTGCTAGTGAGTCGACAGAATGCTTCCCAGTACTTGGAAGATTTCATGAGGAGTGTGGCGTTGAGTATGTTGCATGTCTGGTAAGAGTCCTGACGTTTTCAGCATTTCATAAATTCCTGATCTATCTTTGTAGTTGGTGGTGGCATGTGAGTGTATTCCAGTCATGAGACCATAGGAATGTGTAGTATGAGCGACAGGATCCTTGAAGAAAGAGGACGAGTTGTGGGGAAGAGTGGGACAGCGAGGATACATGAAGGTAGGATTATGGGCGGATATGGCGCCCGACAATGTCTGATGCAGGAAGGACGTGGCGTAGAAGTGGTCGCCCCGCCATTTTCACTAGGTAACGATGGTGGAGGCAATCACCAAAAGCTCGAGATTTATCTGACTATGACTCGGCAAGTAAACTGAGTACTAGTCAATCTAAATCATACTTCTACTAGTTGTATTTAGTGAGTTACTAAGGTTCAAATTTCTAGGGGTGGATATAACATGATATAGAGTATTGGCATTGTCAAAATTGATGTTCTGGAGGTAGAATACTCATTTCAGTGAGGTGTGAGTACGAGAGCCCACGTCCAGCTCAATGCGCCTTCTAAACAACTCGAGCGCGAAATTCAATGGTTTTGGTGTCACGGAGCGACAATCTTAGCCGATGCGCTGTTTGAAGTGACCTGGCGTCGTCGTTTCTGGAACACCCTACGTGACTTACTAGAATTCAGAACTAAGCAGCAGTACAGATATTACAACATGTGACAGGCTTAATAGGGTGTAATACAGTTATTTTGTGCTCCGGTCACCCGCAGCTGGGGTAAACAGATGAAAACAGGACAACGCCTACAGCTGTATGATAATCTTTAATGGGACACGACTGGGTTCGTGGCCTATAGCCACATCTTCAGATGTATATTTAAACAGAAAAAATCTAAATAAAAATCCACAAGGTCCAGCTGACCCATGTCATAACGTCAGAATCACAAAACCCTAATAATGACAATCACTAAACATACAATACTTTAAGCAGTTAAAGACATTGATGGAGGAAGGATGAACGGCCAATCACTGATAAAACTACGTTCCGCACCAAACACAGATAGCCAGTTATAAAAGGGGCCGAATATTGCGTACATCATGCTCCATAAAAGTGTAGAAAATCATAGAATTAGTAATGAAATATATGGAATACAGAGATCCTGGACAATAGCCCGTAACAAACCAAGAGTCTGAATATTTACAAATTATCCAGCACGTCATAGTGACAGCCCTGGTAATAGTAACAACCCACCACTCACATGGAGCTCTCAGCAAATGATTGGTACTTAGAGTATAGCGCATGCGTCACGGCGGGCGTGAGGGTGCCACCGTAAAGTGGGACGAGCAATAGGTTAACCTCGTCCGGTGTACTTGTACGCAACCAGGAAAGCTTGTCGCCCCTCGCATTCCTCCCCGTCGCCCCGTCCCTTCGCGCCTCGTTACAACCAAGCAGTAAACATTAGCAACAGCAGCATAAAACATGACATATATCAAGCCCACCCTCTGATCTTTATGACTGTAGCTAGGCCGACATCATGAACAAGATTCCAATGTAAATACAACATGTGGAGAAGACCAAAAAGGTACGTGGAGCACTGGGCTACTGGAATTAAGTCCTTGCAAGACAAACACAATTAAATAAAATACTGCAATGTCGAAACTCAGTTTAGCCATTAAATGTGTGCTGGGACAAAATATCATGCTGCTCATCATGTCCTCCTCTCCTAACACACTGAGCAGCTGCTCCTTGCCCTCGTCGTACAGAGTTATTGGACAAGCCGGTTGCTAAAAGGCCTTGCTCATGTAAATGAGTAGTCAGTGAGGACCCAGGGGTGATCAAATTTAAATGTTCTCTAAGCATATCGTCGAAGCCACGGCCAGTCTGCCCCACATGTCGTGTAGGGCAATTATTGCATCGGATACAGTATACACCGGTGGCGCGGTATTTTTGACAGGACGCCTCCTCTCTATGCCTAACTCTTCGATCCAACTTCCAAGGGATGAAAAAGGCAGCGCTATGTTCTGCGTACCAAGAATATCTTGAGCAGTCAGTGTTCTGGTGTGTTATTATTCCTCGCAGAATCTGTCACTATGATGTGCTCGATAATTTGCAAATATTCTAACTGTTGGTTTGGTACGGCCTATTTTCCAGGGTCTCTTTAATTCCATATACTTCAGAACTGGTTGTAGGTTCTTCCTCGCTTTTATGAAGGATAGTGTATGCACCACTTGGCCCTTTTTGTAACTGACTATCTTGCGAGTAGCCTTGTTCGATATGTCGAAGGAATACAAAGTTGCGAATGGGGTTTCCTATTAGAAGTTATGAAATACTGGCCTGTCCTACCCCCCAGCATGGAGGTCGGGTCAGACGTCCCTTTGATATTCAGGGGCCATTGACCAGCATGTCATAAATTACGATAGTCATTTCTGTTCCTCCAATTACAGCGCCATCTATAGAGAAACGAAGAAAATGCTTCAGACAAAATAGATGTAAACTTTTCCATATAATTGAAATCTGCAATAAAAAATCGGGGATTCCTACTGAAGGTTTCAAAGTTGCCCCTCCCCCCATGCATGAGATGAGGTGTGGTATCATTGAATGTCCCCCTCCGAGACAAACAAATTGGAATTGTAACTTTTTTTATCTGATGTGTAGCTTTAGAGACATTTCATTGTCTTCAGTTAAAATGAACACCCTGTATATACACAAATATGTGAAGTGGAGTTGGAGCCAATGTCAAATATGTGATATTTTAAAAGTTTTATACTAGAAAGCTACTATTTTTAAATCATTTATTTTAAAAGGTGATTAAAAGTGACATGTACATGTACCAGATAAAATAAAAAACTCCTACAGTGGATATAGATAATGTGATTCTACGTGAAGTATGCTTCCCTGAAATTATTTGTGAACATTTCCTGTAATTTGGTTTAATGTAACGATACCATATCTTTCCTCCACACAGTGTCGTAATACATGTTAATAGGTATAATATTTTCAGTTTTAAAAATGTCGGAACCATGGTCAAGGCTTAATAAACCCGTATTTACAACTGACTGGCTGTTATTCCAAACCCATTGAATCTCTATCATTCAAAGGTGCTGAAACGCAGTCATGTTTAAAATCAAAATAAATGCAAAATCCTACGTTTAGGAATTGTCAGTAGTAGGAGTTCGTGACTACAATGTTATGACGTAGGGTCACTGGACCAGATGGATTCAGAATTTTCTGTTGAGAGGTACACCTGAGGGTGCGTCTATAGGCCGCTAAACCGGTCGTGACCCATTAAAGATTATCATACAGCTGTCTGCGTTGTTCCTCTTGTATGATACAGTAAAATAATTTTCCATTCCATAGGTGTAGCAAGCACATTTCGTCTACTCCTCATTACCGATCTCGTTCAAATTTATGGTACATGCTGGAGTAAAAGTGGCAGAAATGGGAACTGCAGATGGCATCGCGTTTCGAGAAAATAGCATTTTTGTAGCGGCTCGGGCGAGGCTAAAGCCATTTATATTAGGGTAGTTTCCGAGCGGGGGATGTCACGTTGGGAAGAGTACAGCACGGTAATTTGAGCGTGATGGAGTCGAATCCATCCCGGTAATTTTTTTTATTTTTTTCGATTAAACTTTTGTTACACTGAAAATATACCCAAGTAGTGTTCAGTATACCATGTTTGTTAATGTTGTCATAAAAGACATGAAAAGGCAAGGCCAAGGACAATTTTGGATTGCAAATATATTTCAAAGAATGGATTCTACTTACTGCGTCTATAAGGACGTCACAAATAACTATCCTGAAAGGAATTGTAATTAAGGAATAAAGGCGTACCCTTTCGTATGCCGCTTGTTTTATTTTGGCCATTCAGCAACCCTCGGCTGCTGCACGCGAACAACAGGTTACCGGTGCTGGTAAAATCGGCCCATCGGCCGTGAGGGACAACGCTACAGCTAAGGGGCTCATTCTCTTATTAGCTTTCGACCGAGTAATATAAATTTTTCAAGGACGTTGTGAAAACACAGCATAATACTGAGAAAAGAAGCGAGTAGTGTTAAAATTTCTGGTACTACAAGTGAAAATATTGATGCGCCAGATCATCGGTGGAAGCATTATTTCGATTTGTTTGCAGTGCAACTAAATATAAAATTGAAAAATTCTCATAGGGATTTGACTCGACGACCCTACCATTATCTTCCTGTACTGTTTCTGCTGCCCCATCCTCCACCGGTAAACCACGGTCACATACAGGGTGTTTCAGAAATGACCGGTATATTTGAAACGGCAATACAAACTAAACGAGCAGCGATAGAAATACACCGTTTGTTGCAATATGCTTGGAACAACAGTACATTTTCAGGCAGACAAACTTTCAAAATTACAGTAGTTACAATTGTCAACAAAAGATGGTGCTGCGGTCTAGGAAACACTATAGTACGATATTTTCCACATATCCACCATGCGTAGCAATAATATGGCGTAGTCTCTGAATGAAATTACCCGAAACCTTTGACAACGTGTCTGGCGGAATGGCTTCACATGCAGATGAAATGTACTGCTTCAGCCGTTCAATTGTTTCTGGATTCTGGCGGTACACCTGGTATTTCAAGTGTCCCCACAGAAAGAAGTCACAGGGGTTCATGTCTGGCGAATAAGGAAGCCAATCCACGCCGCCTCCTGTATGTTTCGGATAGCCCAAAGCAATCACACGATCATCGAAATATTCATTCAGGAAATTAAAGACGTCGGCCGTGCGATGTGGCCGGGCACCATCTTGCATATACCACGAGGTGTTCACAGTGTCATCTAAGGCAGTTTGTACCTCCACAAATTCACGAAGAATGTCCAGATAGCGTGATGCAGTAATCGTTTCAGATCTGAAAAATGGGCCAATGATTCCTTTGGAAGAAATGGCGGCCCAGACCAGTACTTTTTGAGGATGCAGGGACGATGGGACTGCAACATGGAGCTTTTCGGTTCCCCATATGCGCCAGTTCTGTTTATTGACGAAGCCACCCAGGTAAAAATAAGCTTCGTCAGTAAACCAAATGCTGCCCACATACATATCGCCGTCATCAGTCCTGTGCACTATATCGTTAGCGAATGTCTCTCGTGCAGCAATGGTAGCGGCGCTGAGGAGTTGCCGCGTTTGAATTTTGTATGGATAGAGGTGTAAACTCTGGCGCATGAGACGATACATGCACGTTGGCGTCATTTGGACCGCGGCTGCAACACGGCGAACGGAAACCCGAGGCCGCTGTTCGATCACCTGCTGCACTAGCTGCGCGTTGCCCTCTGTGGTTGCCGTACACGGTCGCCCTACCTTTCCAGCGCGTTCATCTGTCATGTTCCCAGTCCGTTGAAATTTTTCAAACAGATCCTTTATTGTATCGTTTTTCGGTCCTTTGGTTACATTAAACCTCCGTTGAAAACTTCGTCTTGTTGCAACAACACTGTGTTCTAGGCGGTGGAATTCCAACACCAGAAAAATCCTCTGTTCTAAGGAATAAACCATGTTGTCCACAGCACACTTGCACGTTGTGAACAGCACACGCTTACAGCAGAAAGACGACGTACAGAATGGCGCACCCACAGACTGCGTTGTCTTCTATATCTTTCACATCACTTGCAGCGCCATCTGTTGTTGAAAATTGGAACTACTGTAATTTCGAAAGTTTGTCCGCCTGAAAATGTACTGTTGTCCCAAGCATATTGCAACAAACGGTGTATTTCTATCGCTGCTCGTTTAGTTTTTATTGCCGTTTCAAATATACCAGTCATTTTTGAAACACCCTGTATATGAGTCATGTCTCACCCGACCCGCGTCAAAATACCATTGTACCTAAATGCTTGGCAATCAGGAGCCCCCCTTATATCACTTTCATTTCTGTTCAGGCTTTTTCGTGTGTAGGACATGTATGGTAGCGTTAAATAAACAAAATTACAGGAAATGTTTATAAATAATTCTAGCGAAGCATACTTACGTAGAGTCCGCAGCTCGTGGCCGTGCGGTAGCGTTCTCGCTTCCCGCGCCTGGGTTCCCGGGTTCGATTCCCGGCGGGGTCAGGGATTTTCTTTGCCTTGTGATGACGGGGTGTTGTGTGATGTCATTAGGTTAGTTAGTTTTAAGTAGTTCTAGGGGACTGATGCCCATACATGATAAGTCCCATAGTGCTCAGAGCCATTTGGACCATTTTTACTCACGTAGAATCATATTATTTATATCCACTGTGGACGAAATGGCGATGACGTGCAAGCACGGTCCTCTCGTTAAGCAATGTTATAATACAATATTGTAAACCGTAATAGGAAGGTGCAAACTTTGTCTCGCAAAATAAGCTACTGTTGAAACTGGTGAGGACAGAATTTTATACATTTCTACCCATAGCAGGTTTTGACCGAAGCATTGCACTTTATTTATTTTATCTAAATTAAAATTAAACATACAGCTTGTCACAAAAGTAAAGAAGTCTGTTAAGTGTCCTAAAACCATGATCATCACCATAAAAGAAACCATGATTGCTTTCGAATGACACAAAACTATTCGCTCATGGAACTAATCACGACATATATAGTACACAAAATCTGAAATTTGGAAAAAACTGGAACAAAGAAATTTTCGATAGCATCAGCATGTGACTGCTACATAAGAGCGTAAGTCGTAAACTATTGTAAACTACTCGTGTGCAGAAGAAGCGGTGACCAGAAAGAAGGCTTTCAAATCTGATTTTGATTTCTTCATTCTGCTAATAAATCAGAGGTGTGACTCTCATTCTGACAACATGACATGTATATTATTCACAATTTCCGGGACAGCGCAGGAGGCAGATGCTTATGGAGATCATCTGGACACTCTGAAAAAGTACATCAAAGGCGTCTTCTCTTCCTCTCTACTACTCAACTTGAGCCCGTATTTTATACATCAACATATGCAAACACCCCTCCAAAAAAAAAAAAAAAAAGATACTTTGTTGCTCATTAAAACTTTATTCCCTTGCTGCGGGAAGTCCAACTCGGAAGCTGGCCTTCGCAGGCAACGTTACCCAGCTGAGAGGTCAGAGCAACAACTGTATACCAGTAGCTATCCCCACCTTCACAAGTTATTTGATTAGAAAAACTGTGTGGTTTGAAAAATTACAGGACACATTCTAGAAGATATAAGGTTTTGATTGCATCATGAGGCATGCTCAGCAAGTTTAGTTGGCAACTTCCACGAAATGCAAAGTTAGGAGTTACTGGAGCCCCGCAAGGTACACGCTTCCGAACAGTTTCGCAGCTCTCATAGACACATGACTAAGGTTGGAGCCTATCTGAGACACATGGGCCGGCCGCGGTGGTCTAGCTGTTCAGGCGCTCAGTCCGGAACCGCGCGACTGCTACGGTCGCAGGTTCGAATCCTGCCTCGGGCATGGATGTGTGTGATGTCCTTAGGTTAGTTAGGTTTAAGTAGTTCTTAGTTCTAGGGGACTGATGACCACAGATGTTAAGTCCCATAGTGCTCAGAGCCATTTGAACCATCTGAGACACATGACTGTTGGCAGTTCGTTATTACACCGTTTCAGGTGACACAAACAGAGAAAACTGCAAAGAAAACGATGAAGGTGTCCGCATCTGTGTACAATAGATCATTTACGCGCGAAATTTGGCACGTACTTCGATGCGAGATGCCTTTAATAGGTTCCACAACGAAACATTGTCTCGAAATTTGGTAGAAAATCCGAAGAAATTCTGGTCGTATGTAAAGTACACAAGCGGCAAGACGCAGTCAATACCTTCGCTGCGCAGTGCCGATGGTACTGTTATCGACGACTGCGCCGCTAAAGCGGAGTTATTGAACGCAGTTTTCCGAAATTCCTTCACCAGGGAAGACGAATGGAATATTCCAGAATTTGAAACACGAACATCTGCTAGCATGAGTTTCTTAGAAGTAGATACCTTAGGGGTTGCGAAGCAACTCAAATCGCTTGATACGGGCAAGTCTTCAGGTCCAGATTGTATACCGATTAGGTTCCTTTCAGATTACGCTGATACTATAGCTCCCTACTTAGCACTCATATACAACCGCTCGCTCACCGATAGATCTGTACCTACAGATTGGAAAATTGCGCAGGTCGCACCAGTGTTCAAGAAGGGTAGTAGGAGTAATCCATTTAACTACAGACCTATATCATTGACGTCGGTTTGCAGTAGGGTTTTGGAGCATATACTGTATTCAAACATTATGAATCACCTCGAAGGGAACGATCTATTGACACGTAATCAGCATGGCTTCAGAAAACATCGCTCTTGTGCAACGCAGCTAGCTCTTTATTCGCACGAAGTAATGGCCGCTATCGACAGGGGATCTCAAGTTGATTCCGTATTTCTAGATTTCCGGAAAGCTTTTGACACCGTTCCTCACAAGCGACTTCTAATCAAGCTGCGGAGCTATGGGGTATCGTCTCAGTTGTGCGACTGGATTCGTGATTTCCTGTCAGGAAGGTCGCAGTTCGTAGTAATAGACGGCAAATCATCGAGTAAAACTGAAGTGATATCAGGTGTTCCCCAGGGAAGCGTCCTGGGACCTCTACTGTTCCTGATCTATATAAATGACCTGGGTGACAATCTGAGCAGTTCTCTTAGGTTGTTCGCAGATGATGCTGTAATTTACCGTCTAGTAAGGTCATCCGAAGACCAGTATCAGCTGCAAAGCGATTTAGAAAAGATTGCTGTATGGTGTGTCAGGTGGCAGTTGACGCTAAATAACGAAAAGTGTGAGATGATCCACATGAGTTCCAAAAGAAATCCGTTGGAATTCGATTACTCGATAAATAGTACAATTCTCAAGGCTGTCAATTCAACTAAGTACCTGGGTGTTAAAATTACTAACAACTTCAGTTGGAAGGACCACATAGATAATATTGTCGGGAAGGCGAGCCAAAGGTTGCGTTTCATTGGCAGGACACTTAGAAGATGCAACAAGTCCACTAAAGAGACAGCTTACACTACACTCGTTCGTCCTCTGTTAGAATATTGCTGCGCGGTGTGGGATCCTTACCAGGTGGGATTGACGGAGGACATCGAGAGGGTGCAAAGAAGGGCAGCTCGTTTTGTATTATCGCGTTATAGGGGAGAGAGTGTGGCAGATATGATACACGAGTTGGGATGGAAGTCATTACAGCATAGACGTTTTTCGTCGCGGCGAGACCTTTTTACGAAATTTCAGTCACCAACTTTCTCTTCCGAATGCGAAAATATTTTGTTGAGCCCAACCTACATAGGTAGGAATGATCATCAAAATAAAATAAGAGAAATCAGAGCTCGAACAGAAAGGTTTAGGTGTTCGTTTTTCCCGCTCGCTGTTCGGGAGTGGAATAGTAGAGAGATAGTATGATTGTGGTTCGATGAACCCTCTGCCAAGCACTTAAATGTGAATTGCAGAGTAGTCATGTAGATGTAGATGTAGATGTCAACCTGGACGGCAGAAATCGACAACACACTTCAAAGCTTACTCTTTCCACCTGCAGATTTCACGCTAACGCGTAATAAACTAAAATTAAGCGATTATCTGAAGGATTAAACACATTGCCAGTCCAAGAGCAAAACCGTTCAAAGTGAACGGCGATAAACGAAACGGTAGCTAAAGGGTCTAAACGATAACAGTTTGCAAAGTACCACAGTGGTATAGGTAGACGAACAACTTCATGTAGGACATTTGTGATCTATCAACACTGGAGGCAGCCTCAAACTGGCCTCCGAAACCTACATAAGCTACTGTGCATGCCGGCCCTGTGAGATTTTGCTTCAAATCGCCTTTGAATATTAATAACCTCTCGTTTTTCCGCTTACAAAATGTAAAATTGTCCTTTGTGTAAATTTTATCCCAAAATATTGTGAATTTTAACACCATAAATTTAAAAGTTAAATAGTTTTGTTTGTCTGGCCTTGTTACTACGAAACTATTGTGCTTGGAAGGATTAAATTAGGATTAAATTGTATACAAAATTTGTTTCTGCATATGTTTACAAAAGTATGTTTCCTTCCATTATTCTCTCGGGAAAGTTTAAATTAATAACTTTAGTCAAAAAGCTCACTAAGTGGGAGACGTAAGAGAGTGAGAGGATATTGAAAATATCGTGCAGCGCGCACACGCTGTTACTTGGGCGGTTTTTGTAGTCCTACTCGAAGTTTTATGTAAACTGGAGGAGGAGGGGAAGAAAGGAAAGGGAGGGAATCATTGCCGTCATCTGCACCGGGACATTATTTGAAATAAGTTGCAACGAGTGAAATTGTGTAGAGGACCGGTATTCGAACCTGTAATCTCTCGTTTAGGAGGCCTGTGCCTTAATCACTGTGGCATCCAGATCAGTGCTGCAGCGCACCTGCGCGGACGCCTCATGACCGATCCACATTCCACTCGAGCGCTAACTGTCTGCAGTCGCTGCCCATTTCTTCCATGGTCGCTACTCTGAGATTACCACAGGAGGTCGGGCGTATTTGCGCATCCACAGTGAAGATAGTGGATCCTTCTCTCAGATAGGCGAATCAATCAATTATTTACACACTCAATTTGAAGATGTTTCCTGGGCGATAAACCTCAGGTGCCCTATATGAAACTGTTCGCTTCGACACACCCAACCCCATTGTGGAGCGCTGTAAACATTTATCGTTTAAACCCCGTGTAGCTGCGAGATAAGAACTGTATTAGTTTTGTAGGGAAGGAGACTGTAGCCCACCTCATGGACTGCACATAACGTGAGTTCATGACTTGGAACGGACCTACAGTTTATCCCTGGCGTTGAACGTTAGGCGACTTACTCATATAGGACACCAAAGTTCCTCTAGTAGGCTATACATCAGTTCAATCGGTGACGCGGACAGTGCCTCTCTTGTACTGTACTCTAAGTGAGTCAGTGAGACGTGTCGTCAGGATAACACAGCTCGTACCCTACGAGTATTGTTCATCTTTTGGACGGTGCGTTAGGTTAGCCTATGAGTTGGACAGGATGTTAGTTGGTGAGGCGGACAGGACACTTCAGTTCATTTCCTGTACTGGCAGTATATAATAGAGTCATAGAGTTGTACACTCGAAGCAACTAAACGAAAGTAGCATTAATCGTTTTTCTTTTTTCACTTAATCTAAATACGTAGGTTTGGCAAGTTCCGTGGATCATGTGTCATAGATGTCATAGATGATAAGACAGCTCGTACCCTACGAGTATTGTTCATCTTTTGGACGGTGCGTTAGGTTAGCCTATGAGTTGGACAGGATGTTAGTTGGTGAGGCGGACAGGACACCGCAGTTCATTTCCTGTACTGGCAGTATATAATAGAGTCATAGAGTTGTACACTCGAAGCAACTAAACGAAAGTAGCATTAATCGTTTTTCTTTTTTCACTTAATCTAAATACGTAGGTTTGGCAAGTTCTGTGGATCATGTGTCATAGATGATATTGTTAAGGATCACAGGCTAGGACGCAGCCGCCACGTGCGGGTACGAGTGAGAGCTGGCGTTGTCGTGGAATGCTAACTGTGGTGTCAGTATACGCCGCCCGCAGAGCGCCTAATACACACAGTAGTCGCAGAGCGTCGCTAGCGCCTGCACAGGCAGAAGGGTTTCAACTTGCGTGATTCTGACGCAGAATTATACCTTTTCCAAGTCACAGTGGAGTACTGACAAATCCGAATTCGTTCGTGGTAGGACGTCAGACACAGTTATGATGAGTCGGCAGAGCTAGCATGTTGTTATAAATGTTTTCATAGAAATAAAGTGGTGACGGCTAATATCTTGTAGTTCGCGTATTTCTGTACCTCATGGACCCAAAGTCCTCAATAATCCTGGCAAATACAAGTGGAGACCCTCAGCCGAGGATACAAACCTCATAAGCGCCTTATAGATGTGGTGTCAGAAGTGGGATCAATAATAGAAATGCTGCAGTCCTGAGGAGGTACAGCGATATGTGAACTTCAGAGAATTTACGAGTTCCTGGCAAATCTCCATGGCAAATCATCATCAGCAGCAGCAGCGTGGAACGTCGTCCAACAACACGGGTCATCCAACGCTGGAATTCAGGTTAGTTTACTGGAATTTGGCTAAAGTACAAGAGGCAGTGATGGATCCGTAAAACTTATGCTGTAATAAGTTATTTTGCTGGTATACGTAAGTCATTATGGCAGTATCTAACCGGATGACGCGGACGATCTCCCAACCGTTATACACGATTTGCGGAAAGAGATTCAATGGTTAAAAGCAGACAGAATTGAGCGCAGCCTTTCACATGACTTGTCAGACGATAGTTCTTCCAGTGCTGGCATGATAAGGAATTTCTCATTATTGCCACCAGTACCAGCGTTTAGTGGTAAACCCTAGGAAGGCGTAAAAGTATTCTTCCGTAAACTCGTTAGGTTCGAAGACTGATTCAGATAAATTAATAGTTGCTACATTAAGAATTGAGGTAGCAGCACAAGATTTCACCAGCGAAGAGCCCACTTGTGTGAAATCAAAACATTGCAATGAATTCAAAGCGACAGTTGTTCAGAGATTCAAACGCAAAAATGCTATCAGATTCACAGAGAGCAACTTCATAGTCTGCGGATGCGACAGGACGAATCTACTGAGCAGTTTGCTGACAGAACTCGAAACATTAACGCTCAAACGTACGAGCTGCTCGAAGACTGCAATGAGAATCGTATTCAGGTGTTCGAAGCGGATGAGAAAGCTTTAGACTGATTCATTCACGGGTTGTATGGTGAGGAAGTAAGAAAAGGAGTTAGATTGTCGCCATGTAAGGCTGTTCAGAAAGCAGTAGAAGCAGCTGTTAGCTTCGTGGAAGCTTTAAGACGGCCAAATGATATACGAAAATAAAAGCATCACGTATTCAATACCAACGCACAATGTTACAGATAACAAGCCTGGTCACGAACGTAAGGAGTGTAAAGAAAAGGACCTTGTTACGACCGTGGGATACAGGGACATATATCGAGATATTGCCGCAAAAAAGAAAATGCAAGCAACAGACAGTTTGGCAGATCGTTAAATGAGTGCGGGGACATACTGGCCACCACATCGTCCGCCTCCTGCGTGAGAGAGTGATTCCTGTTAGCTTCCCCGAAAATCGGATCGACAATGACTTTGTGATAGGTGCTGTATATCTTGGACGACAGATCAAGCTACTTACTGACATAGGAGCGCAGACCTCACTAATGTGACGTTGGATTGACGAAAGGGATAAGTTAAGATCGGCACAGCTAAAGATGCGCGGGATAAAATTTACGTAACCAATGAGACGTTGACGCAGAATTATTTTTAAACCAAGAAAAATACACAGCAAGGATGCAAGTAGTTACAAATAAAGAAACGCGCTACGACGGTGTACTTAGATTTGATTTCTTGTCCGCTAACGGGGGAAAGATATTTGTCGCAGATAGAAGGATCAGACTAGGCAGTAGAAACTACGACATAGGAAATCATTCTTCAGATCGTATTAGAGGAATACCAACACTGACGTCGTGGGACCGATCAACCCACCCGATGCATCAGTTCAAACCCTCCGATTCGATGTACAGACTGATCAGCAAGTTCCCCAGGTAACAGGAAAAACAACGAAATAAAAAGCAAGATTTGGCACAATTGAAGAGCAGAAGTTTTAGCGCCTGTTTTATTAGAGTTGCAGATCTTTTCTGAGAACGTGCAAATTTACCTGGCACTCATCTGGTTCAGCACCATGTATATACTGGAAATGCAGCACCAACCAGAGACCTTACAGAATTACCTTTCAGTCAGAGAGAGCTGCTAGAAGACATGGTTAAAGAACAACTGACAGCCGGAATTATAGAACCAAGAGAACCTGCAGATCCACCATGGTGTTCACCGGTTGTCACTGTTAAGAAGAAATCTGTTTCCGGAGAACCATAGTTCCGTTGGATTATCGTGCTCTGAATGCTGTAACCACACCAGTCATTTATCCCTTACCCAACCTGGTAGAAACCCTGGATTACTTAAGCAGATGTCGAATTTTTTCGGTTTGTGATCTAATAAGCCGATATCATCAGCTGATAGTGCAGCCAGATCATGGAGCGAAAACTTCGTTGCAGGCCACTGTGGCCGTTCGGTTCTAGGTGCTTCAGTCTGGAAGCGCGTGACCGCTACGGTCGCAGGTTCGAATTCTGCCTCGGGCATGGATGTCTGTGATGTCCTTAGGTTAGTTAGGTTTAAGTAGTCCTAAGTTCTAGGGGACTGATGACCTCAGATGTTAAATCCCATAGTGCTCAGAGCCATCTGAAAACTTCGTTACAACTACAGGAGTATATAAATACTTGTGCCAGCCAACTTTCAACGCCTGATATATTCTGTTTTACGAGGGCTCTCACCAACACAAGCTCTTGTAGACCTCGACGACATAATAAATTTCCGTGATGACATGAAGCAGCATATTGAGGGACTTGAAGCAATTGTCGATCGTATAAGAGCAAACCTATCCTAGTCAATAAACAAATGTCACTTTACACAAAACCAAGTAAATTACACTGGACTTGTTACAGCTAGTATAGGCGTCTGTCCTGACCCAAAACTAATTGTAGCTGTCAAGAATTTTTCGAAGCCACAGAATTTAAAGGAATTACAATTATTATTGAGATTAGCAAATTTCTATAGGAGTTCCATAGCCGGTTATGCAAATATAGCACGTCCAATGATACAGCTACTGTAAAAGAGAACTACATTCTATTGGTCAACAGAAAGTACGAAGGTAATGGAAGAACTTAAAACTCCCCTAACGACAGCTCCAGCGTCAGCCTATCCAGTTTTCAGCAAGCCCTTCATTCTTTCAACGGATGCTTCAGATTTTGCTGTTGTTGCTATTTTGTCTCAAGAAACTGATGGCCATGAACACCCAATATCATTTGCTCCAGACGCTTAAACGAAGCAAAATGTAATTATACTACAACAGAAAAGGAGTTTTGTGCTTTGATTTTTGGTGTACCAAGTAACAGGTGTTTTTTGAGAGGAAGAGAATTCACAGTGATTACAGACGGTGTCATGCTTAAATATCTTGAAGGACCCAAGTTCCAGACTAATAAGGTGGGCTTTGAAACACAGTGAGTTTCAGTTTAAAGTTATTCATCTACTAAACGTAAGTGCTGACACGATGAGCTGAAAAGTACGTGTTCGTGTTACAAAAAATCGCAAGGAAGAGTTAAAAGTAGTTCAGGAGGAGGATACACAAAGAAAAATATGAAAAAATGACCAACGCTTTGTCGAAATAGATGGATTGTTGTACAAGATCACTAGTATAGGGCCGGCCGGAGTGGCCGAGAGGTTCTAGGCGCTAGTCTGGAACCGCGCGACCGCTACGGTCGCAGGTTCGAATCCTGCCTCTGGCATGTATGTGTGTGATGTCCTTAGGTTAGTTAGGTGTAAGTACTGCTAAGTTCTAGGGGACTGATGACCTCAGATGTTAAGTCCCATAGTGCTCAGAGCCATTTGAACTAGTAAAGGAAACCGTCTAGTTATTCCGGAAAGCATGAGAGAGCGAATCACGACAAACAACATGAGTCTTTGTTTTCTAGATACTGCAGTAAGAAAGCAACAAACATGAAAATAGCTGAGATATATTGGTGGTCAAGACTTAAAGCTGACGTTTCTGAGTTTGTTTCACAATGTGATTCCGGCGACAGACGGAATAATTCGGGAAAAACTAAGATACCATTACAAGAACTGCGAGAGACTAGTGAACCATTCGATAGAGTTGGACTTGATGTCATTGAACTGTTGGCTAAGATTAAAGGTGGGAGTAAATACATACTGGCCATGTTAGATCATTTCTCCAGATATCTTCTCATGATACCTGTACCTTATCAGAGTACCAAGACTATGGCTAAGGTTTTTGTGAAATGTGGATTCTTAAGTTTGGATCACCATTAAGTAAAATCAGTGATCAAGGATCAAATTTCATGAGCGAATTGCTTAAATAGGCTTGTAAGCTAACGCAAATAACTGAACTAAGAACTACACCAGCACACCCAGAAAGAAATGGTGGCGTTGAGCGAGTTCACAGAACAATCATTAAGATGGTTAGTCACTACGTAAGCAGCAATCACGACAGTTGGAATGTGTGTCTTCCGTACATCGTGAGTGCTTGCAAAAATGCACACGTCAACTGTCGTAAGGCCGTACGAAACTGTATATGGAAGTAGGATGCATTCACCATTGGACTTTGATCGATCGACAGCTGAAATCAGCAATGAACACGTAAACGAATTGTCGCATAAACTAAAGGAGGCATGGAAGGGAGTGAAATGGTGGAATCATCAGTCTTCTCTGCAGCAAGAGAAATAACACGATCGCCTAGCAGTTCCATCACAGTACCAAGTCGGAGACCTTGACTGCCTGAGCAACATAGTGTTAAAGAAGAATCGGGTGAAAAAGTTTAATAAGTTTTGAAAAGGACTGTATCCGATCTTGGAGGCATTGTCGCCAGTCAGTCTTAAGCTCCAACTACCTTTTCGTTCGATTGTCGTTCTTGTCAATCGAGTAAAGCTATTTCTGAGTAGCCTTGCCGGCCACAGTGGCCTAGCGGTTCTAGGCGCTTCAGTCTGGAACCGCGCGACCAATACGGTCGCAGGTTGTAATCCAGCCTCGGGCTTGGATGTGTGTGATGTCCTTAGGTTAGTTAGGTTTAAGTAGTTCTAAGTGCTATGGGACTGATGGGCTCAGGTGTTAAGTCCAATAGTGCTCAGAGCCATTTGAGTAGCCTTCCTGTAGCATCGCGGAACGACCCACCTAGGGGCCGACCAGCTGTTCCCAAATTCAGGACACGAGCAGCGCGAGGTCGCAGTCCAGACTTCGAGACCGAGGCGTCGCTGTACACCGAGCAGTCCAGTAAGAGACACCACTACAATCTTCGAAGATGTTGGTAGTGTCAGTGACTGTAAAACGTGTGTTTATTTCTCAGGCATGTGTATATACGAACGTGTTGTGCAAATACATAAAGTGCGGAAGTGTAATTAAATCTTATTCCACATTTTACCACAAGAGAGACATTTGTATTATATTCATTGTTTAACTCATGTGTTTAGTAATAATTAACCACGTCTACCGTAATTCTAATTTGTACTATGACAATGAATTCCATTATTGCTATGGTAGCAGTACCACGGAAAACAGGTGTTTATTTGAGCCACGTTCAGACGTGGTAGTGACAACAAATAATGCTAAGCTTGTACTTAAATACAATTTGAGTGAGGTTCAACAACTATTAACTTCTGTTAAGAAGCAAATTTATCTGATTCGTTCAGTCAAAGATAATGTCACAGTTTTGAAAATGGGAACGCCTTGGTACAAGAATTGGATTACCACCAAAATGCAGGTAGAGGCTACATTTGCTAATTATGAAAAAGGGATTAACTGTTTCTTAAATATTTTGCCACACAAAACTTTAGTTAGTCGCAAACATGCCTGGTTTGATTTTGGAGGAAGTGTCCTTCGTACTGTGTTTAGCACTTTAACAAGCCGAGATCTGTTGGACGATAAAGACAAAATTGTAGCCCTTGGACAACAGTCTAGTACGAATTCAATTAACCTGCCTAATCAAATAATTGTATTAAGGAATATGCAGATAACCGTTACTAAACACCCAGTTTTTACTGAACAAATTGTAAATCTATTTCATACACATTTCAACATGATTCGTGGTGAGATGAATGCAACCATCCACGAGTTATTCGAAGGATTAAATGCTGTGAGTGCTCATCTAGATTTAAACACTCCGCTTTTAGGAATTACAAGTTAAATACAACACACTCTTTAATGATTGAAGATGAGTTAGCTGTTATTGTTTCAATACCCATTGCTACATCAAGACATAACTTTGAAATGTATAAAATTTATACTTACCCTGTCATGGGGCAACCAGCGGGCGTCTATGTTATGTATCAGCTAAAGGACTGTTTACTGATCAATAAGGATCGAAGGTATGAGACAGGCGAAATACCCTCAGACTTCAAGAAGAATATAATAATTCCAGTTCCAAAGAAAGCAGGTGTTGACAGATGTGAAAATTACCGAACTATCAGTTTAATAAGTCACAGCTGCAAAATACTAACGCGAATTCTTTACAGACGAATGGAAAAACTAGTAGAAGCCGACCTCGGGGAAGATCAGTTTGGATTCCGTAGAAATGTTGGAACACGTTAGGCAATACTGTCCCTACGACGTATCTTAGAAGCTAGATTAAGGAAGGGCAAACCTACGTTTCTAGCATTTGTAGACTTAGAGAAAGCTTTTGACAATGTTGATTGGAATACTCTCTTTCAAATTCTGGAGGTAGCAGGGTAAAATACAGGGAGCGAAAGGCTATCTACATTTTGTACAGAAACCAGATGTCAGTCATAAGAGTCGACGGACATGAAAGGAAAGCAGTGATTGGGAAGGGAGTGAGACGGGGTTGTAGTCTCTCCCCGATGTTATTCAACCTGTATATTGAGCAAGCAGTGAAGGAAACAAAAGAAAAATTCGGAGTAGGTATTAAAATCCATGGAGAAGAAATAAAAATGTTGAGGTTCGCCGATGACATTGTAATTCTGTCAGAGACAGCAACGGACTTGGAAGAGCAGTTGAACGGAATGGATAGTGTCTTGAAAGGAGGATATAAGATGAACATCAACAAAAGCAAAACGAGGATAATTGAATGTAGTCGAATTAAGTCCGGTGATGCTGAGGGAATTAGATTAGGAAATGAGACACTTAAAGTAGTAAAGGAGTTTTGCTATTTGGGAAGCAAAATAACTGATGATGGGCGAAGTAGAGAGGATATAAAATGTAGACTGGAAATGGCAAGGAAATCGTTTCTGAAGGAGAGAAATTTGTTAACATCGAGTATAGATTTAAGTGTCAGGAAGTCATTTCTGACAGTATTTGTATGGAGTGTAGCCATGTATGGAAGTGAAACATGGACGATAACTAGTTTGGACAAGAAGAGAATAGAAGCTTTCGAAATGTGGTGCTACAGAAGAATGCTGAAGATTAGATGGGTAGATCACATAACTAATGAGGAAGTATTGAATAGGATTGGGGAGAGGAGAAGTTTGTGGCACAACTTGACCAGAAGAAGGGATCGGTTGGTAGGACATGTTCTGAGGCATCAAGGGATCATCAATTTAGTATTAGAGGGCAGCGTGGAGGGTAAAAATCGTAGAGGGAGACCAAGAGATGACTACACTAAGCAGATTCAGAAGGATGTAGGTTGCAGTAGGTACTGGGAGATGAAGAAGCTTGCACAAGATAGAGTAGCATGGAGAGCTGCATCAAACCAGTCTCAGGACTGAAGACCACAAGAACAACAAGGATCGAAGCTATGGGCTTCATCTGCATATATGTAAACGTAGTCATAAATTAATTTGCCCAGAATTGGCAGTAGTTTTAGAGGTAAAGTGTATAGCTGTGAGAAAGAACTGTTTATGAATAATCGTTCGATAGATGACTGCCAAAGGAAGTTAATTCATTTGTATCAGCCATTTCTCAAACACTATTCTGAAGGTATAATTTACTCTTTGAATTCGACTCTCGATGTCACATTTAGGTGTACAACTTCTGGTACGCCGGATCAACCTTCCACATTCAAATTAAACGGTACTGGATTAATTTTAAAAGCCACCCATTCTGATTTATCATGTCATCTGTTTGATACGCCTTCTGTATTTCCAACTACTTTTCATGCAGCTAGAAATCTCCGATTAACAAAAACGTTACCAGTTTATTATAACGTATCATACATACTGTCTTATGCAAATAATTCTCTGTCCAGTTATCCAAGGATAATGATTTAGTTATGGATAAACAAGAAATTACACTATGTGATCAAAAGTATCCGGACATCTGACTGAAAATGACTTACAAGTGCGAGGCGCCCTCCTTCGGTAATGATGGAATTCAATACGGTGTTGGCTCACCATTAGCCTTGAGGTATCGATGTCGGTTGGTGAGGCCTAGCACGAAGCCGACGTTCCAAAACATACCCGATATGTTCTAAAGGATTTAGGTCAATGTTCTGTGCAGGCCAGTCCATTACAGAGATATTATTGTCGTGTAGCCACTCCGCCACAGGCCGTGCATTATGAACAGGTGCTCGATCGTGTCAAAGATGCAATCGCCATCCCCGAATTGCTCTTCAACAGTGGGAAGCACGAAGGTGCTTAAAACATCAATGTAGGCTTGTGCTGTGATAGTGCCACGCTAAACAACAAGGGGTGCAAGCCTCCTAAAAAGAACATGGCCACACCATAACACCAACGCCTTCGAATTTTACTGTTGGCAGTACACACTCTGGCAGATGAAATTCACCTGGCATTCGCCATACCCACTTCCTGCCGTCGGATCGACACATTGTGTACGGTGATGCGTCACTGCATACAACGTTTTACCACTGTTAAATTGGCCAATGTTTAAGCTCCTTAGACCAAGCGAGACTTCGTTTGGCATTTACCGGCGGGATGTGAGTCTTATGAGCAGCCGCTCGACCATGAACTCCAAGTTTTCTTATCTCCCGGCCAACTGTCATAGTTCTTGCAGTGGATCCTGATGCAGTTTGGAATCCCTGTCTGATGGTCTGGATAGATGTCTGCCTATTACACATTACGACCCTCTTGAAATGTCGGCGGTCTCTGTCAGTCTACAGACGAGGTCGGCCTGTACGCTTTTATGCTGGACGTGTCCCTTCAAGTTTCCACTTAACTACTACATCGGAAATAGTGGACATAGGGATGTTTAGCAGTGTGAAAATCTAGCGTACAGTCGTATGACACAAGTGACACCCAATCACCTGACCACGTTCCAAGTCCGTGAATTCCGAGGAGCGCCCCAATCTGCTCTCTCACGATGTCTAATGACTACTGATGGAGTACCTGGCAGTAGGTGGCAGCACAATGCGCCTAATATGAAAAACAAATTTTATGGTGGTGTCCGGATACTTTTGATCACATAGTGTATAATGACTACTAACAATGAGCTGAATTTCATTCAAGCAGCAAATAGGATTAAGTCTTCTGAATCTTCATGTAATGTTAGTCCACACTTCATATTCACTATTGTGTTCTTCTCATTTTTATTAATGTGTCTTGTGTTTACAGCGTATATCATGTACGAAGTTGACTCTGGGAGTCCGCTCGGCAGTACCATTCGTTACCGTGTCTGCAAATGTGATAAATTTGGCAATACCTTCTGATGCAACAACTGGCGAAACAGATTCGTGACGCCCAGATGGTCGTCTTGAGCCACATTCGGTAGTGCATCTTCTTTGTGGGTGTGGTGTAAGGGTCACAGGCTTGCACGCAGCCGCCACGTGCGGGTACGAGTGAGAGCTGCGCTATGGTGGAGTGCTGACGAACTACGGTGTCAGTACACGCCGGTCGCAGAGCGCCTCACACACAATGTAGTTTCTGGCCGCCTGCACGGGCAGAACAGTTTCCAACTAGCGTTGTTCCGACGCGGAATCATGTCTTTTCCAGTCACAATGGAGTACTGACAAATCCAAATTTGTTCGTGGTAGGACGTCAGACACAGTTACGACGGGTCGGCGAGGCGAGGTGAGCATGTTATTATATATGTCTTTATAGAAATAAAGTGGTGGTGGCTAATAACTCGTAGTTCGCGTATTTCTGTACCTCATTGACCCAATGCCTGCCGTAATCCTGATAAATACCAAGGGAGGCTCTCAGCCGAGGATACAAACCTCATAAACGCTTCATAATATATCTGTCAGTGACATAACTAGAAATTTTTTCTTTGAGTCTCAAGTGCAAACAAGTCGTTGTGTCACATTGACATATGGCAAGGTTGTAATGTTATGGACCTAGCGAATGCCAGTTCTTAATATCTGTAGTATGGCCTACAATGATTTTTCGAGCAGCAAAATCAGTTAGAGTGCAGACTTTAATTATATCTCACTACTGCTGGTACAATACAGAGCTAACATTGTTTTTAAAAAATATGAAATGTGATGGCTGTACTGGGACATAAAAACGGCAAATTCCAGTTTTTAGTGCGATGAAATATATTCGAGAGTTGTACTACAATATATTATGCAAATATTCAACTATTGAGGGTAATGACAGTTGTTTAGTAATACGAACGCAATTCCTCTAATTTTGAACAAGATGAGAAATTACGTCCTGTGGTACAGTATTCAACGAGAAGGTCTATTATTGTCGATTATTTACCGTCTGAACTAACGCTTCCAGAATCAGCATCGTTAGATCACAAGAACTATACGGGTTAAGAAAATGATATATAAAATATGGATGGTTATTAATTACCATGTCTGCTGCTGGCAGAGAAAGTAGCCAATAATTCTAGATCTATATCGCCCTCTACATCAAAAATTCAATTCGACATTGTTGTGTTGTTGTGATTACAGACAATTTTTATTGCCGCGGTAATGTGATACATTGTCGGAACCCTTTCTGAACTTACAAAGTTTCCACAGAGAACAAGTGCGAGGCTAATTATAGAAAAGTTCGATTATCGATATCTTCTCCTGTCGAGCTCGTGACGCTAATTTAACAGAGGCGGTCACAGTGTGACATTTCAAACACGAAAATTGAAACCTCATATTTATGCATTGCAGATCTTCGTTATAAATGTTTAACATTCGGAACGTGTACCATTTGATGCGATTTACATATTTCGGGAGAGAGGAAATAACTGAAAACCACAAACACAAATGTCGTTGAACCAGATAAAAAAGGAAAATGAAGCTCGGTGTGGGTATTGAATTAACAGATCTCGCTGTGGAGTTGACTACATATTTGCATGTTTGTTGTTGCGTCGAAAGGTCCACAAGCCTTTAATTCGTCTCAGTAAGCAAACAAACACATCACGGATTTTGTGATATAAGCACGCCACTCCAACCGCATGCGGTATCCGCTGATTCAGAGGCCATGCATATGTCCATTGCGTCTTTGACATGTGTGGATATCGCTCTGTACAGTTACGCTGCATAAATTATCTGAGTTCATTATACTTCCTGACATTGTGCAGTAATAAGAATGAAATATTTTATTTCATTCTAGCTCGTGATTCCCATGAAAGTTAGTTGAGACCCTGTGCATACCACCTCTTCTTTGTGGGTACTGACTGTTGGTTTAATACTGGCTGGTTATTACAAATGAGCAGCGGAGAAAGGATCATGTGTTTGTGCAGAAACATATACGAATCGCGAGTGTAAAAATTACGGAATTTCAGATACACATTTGTTAAACACCTCGCTATTAAACGTTCTACGTCTCCACCTCCCCGTCTTCATATGCATTTTAGTCTACTGACCAACAGTAGTAAGATATACGGATCGGATTAAAACAGACATGCAGGCTGACGCATATTAGTACTTTATTGTTATAGGTAAGGTATGTATAACACTATATTTTACGCTCTTACAATCCTTGTTTGTAAACAATGTTCTTTACAGGTTTAGAGAATGCCATCAGAACAGCCAGGCTCCGCATGAGTCTGCACGCGAACACGACACATAAAATGAACCTTGAGACAGATACTTCATGTTCAAGTCAATTTCAGCGAATCGGAATATTTGTCTGTGCACCTTTTTTATCGTCAGGTCCAACCACCGTATGAAGGAGAAATGTAGTCTACTGACTTCAAAAGCGTCGTTACCAGGGAACAATACAGTCAATGAGCAGATCCAGTTAAACTAGTAGCCTCGGCCGTATTGCGACGTAGAGTTTTCAGCTGCTTCCTAGTGCCACTGCAGAATCCCAGCAATATTTCTGACGTATAAGCCTGAGTTGTGGAAACCCCAGTGAATTCTAGAATGTACTAAACTGCGTTGCGTCATCTTCATTAATCACCGTGTCTGTTGTACTGCAGAGCAGTTCTGCTGTTTTTAATAATTTCAGGAGTACTGGCGACTTACGATTCATACTTTTGATACAGATGGCTATGTAATAAAACCATATCACGCTATGCTGGTAGTTTGTCAACATTTAGACAAAGTGATTCATTAAGGTCGTGAACTGTTGTCTCTGCAGCGCACAATTCTTTCGTATAGTTAATTGCTGGCCATTAAAATTGAAACAGCATGTTGATGACATGCAACAGTATGTACTACATGACTGGTGTACTACATGACTGGATATGTAAACGATTAGCATTTCAGCACAACCGCGCCAAGTGTGTAGAAATAACATCATCTACATTTTGTATATAAGGAAAGATTACGAAGAGTGTCTCTCATTCAGAGATCAGATTTGAATGTCTGTCACTTGTGAGAATATAAGACAGCAGCAGGATCGTCATCTGTCGAAATTGCAATGTATACTCTAGGGAAAAAAAGAACTTGCACCACGAAGGAATAATCCGAATGAGATGGAAATCCGTAGATGTAATGTACGTGTAAAGACAAACAAATGATTACAATTGGATAATTTATTCAAGAGAAAGAGCGTCACTAATAGAGGAAATAATAACGTGTTGGCCCTGGTACTGACTGAGAGTTGCTGGAGGTCCTCTTGGGGGGTATCGTCCCAAAGTCTGTCCGACTGACACGTTCGATCTTCAAAATCACAAGTCAGTTGGAGAACACTGCGTATAATGCTTCAGTCATTTTCAACTGGGAGATATGCGGTAACCTTGCTGGCCAAGGTATGATTCTGCAAGCACGAAGACAAACAATAGAAACTCTTGCCTTTTGCGTGAGGGCATTATGTTGCTGAAATGTAAGGATAGGATGGCTTGTCACTAACGACAACAACCGGGGCGTAGAATATCGTCGACATACCGTTGTGATGCAAGTATGCCGTAGATGACAACCAAAGGTGTTCTGTTATAAAATGAAATGGCATCTCACATCATTACTCCTGGTTGTCGGCCCGTGTGGTAGGCATCAGTCAGGTTGGTAGCGCAGTCCGGGAGTCGTGCCTGGAGACGCCCCAGACACCGAAGAGATATCAACCTGGTTGTCGCTCGCCATACGGCCCAACAGACAGGAACGATGGTCCGGGATGATATTTCTTTTCATAGCGGGAGCCCTTGGGCTGTCATCGGGGCACCCTTACATCACAGCGTTACATCGACGATCTTCTGCGCCTTGTTTTGTTGCCCTCCATGGCAACCTATCCTGGGCTTACATTTGAGTAAGATAATGCCCGCCCACACACAGCGAGAACTTCTGCTCCTTGTCTTAACGCTTGTCACAGCCATCAAGATCGCAGGACCTCTCCGCAATTGAAAAAATTTGGAATGACATGGGCAGGGCCCTCAACCATCTCTGGATTTTGACGATCTAATGTGCCATTGGAAGTTTTGTGCCTTGTCTTAATGTGCAGTTCAACGATACTGCTGTTCGTATCGCTTGGGGTCTAGGTCAATCTTGCGAATGTGGATTTCGTGGGCTTAGGAAAGCCATACTCAAAGCTGTGCAGGATGTCAAAAGCTCCATGAGACTAGCACCTTATAGGACAGACATCTGGCTGCAGGACAGATTCACGCCGGCACATTATGTACCTTCAGTCAGGAAATAGGCTTATTTGCAGTAAAACATGTACCCACACAGCCAATGCCACGTCTGGAGCACCAGAGACTGTCAATACCGTTATCGTTGTTACAGCTTCCCTGTACAAGACACCAGAGGCAGGCGCGCAGACTGTGATCCTGTAGCCCACACAATAACGACTTTGAATACAGTAATAGCACCATATTGCATTTTCAGACGAGTTCTGGTTTGATCTGCAGGATCGCGATGGTAAATGTCGTTGTGTGGCGGTTCCAGGGAGAAAGACTGTTTCCAGATTGTATTCGTCGTCGGATATTGTATGGGATACACGACAAGACCACCATACTGCCTGTACTGTTCCGTTCTGCCGTAGCTCGATACAGTTGCTGTTCGACTGTTGCCTTGGTCAGCACGCTCTCCGTATCTCTCACACACTGATAACGTCGGGTTATAGATTGCCGAGAGACCCGTACGCCACCACTCGTCATCCACTACGACTGATGAACTATGGCGTAGAGTGGAAACAATATAGTATGTCGTGCCAGTTAACGTCATCCAGGTTCAGGCAGAATCTATCACTAGATGGGTCATAGTCCCTATTGTTGCCAGCGCTGGCAGTTCCGTGTACTAGATTTAGCTCCGTTGTACGCCCCTTCAAATAACTTACATTTTTAATAATGTAATATTCCTATGACTATACTGTAAATGCCCAATACATAAAACATTGTTATTTTCTAGCCTGTTATTGTTGCTATTTCAATTACCAGCAGTAAATCTGCTTCAATATGTGTCTGCAGATTATTGTTATTTTCAGGTAATGGATCTGCGGAGTTACTACACATGATCTTCGCTTTTCATAAATGCTTCGTTTGGTTCATACTGGAAAAACGGTCTGAACGAACAACAACAAGAATCATTCACAAATACGTACGAAAGCAAGCTTCTGCTGATTAAGTCATAAGCTCACCAGACAAAAAATTAATCATCTCAGTGCGAACTCACAGATGAATGGTTAAGCCTTTACAGATGGTGCTGCGATCGAGTCACTGCCTCTACATGAGCATTAGACAGTAGCTATCAGCGAGACATTGTATACAAACATGGGCAAAACTAAGGACGTCACAGAGTGCAAGAAGGGACAATCGTGTTTGGCTGTGCTGTGTGAAGTTGCTGCATTTCTTGATGTTCCTCGATGGACTTTTCAACGTGTTTATGAGCAGTGGTGTAACGCAGGTAGCCACCAACCACGACGTCAGAACTGCGGTCGGGAAAAGATACTCACCGAGAGGGACCAGGGACACGTTTCACAGCTTGTGAATCAAACTCGATTCCAAGCCCTACTGAAATTGCTGCAGGCAGTGAATGAATGTCGATCCTAACCTCATAGCGACAGATAATTACGACAGGAACTGCATGCAATGAACATTTTGAGTCGGTCACCGCGCAAGAGACCACTGCCCACCCCTATTTTTTTTAGACGATAACGGCAAAGTTCCTTAGGCTGAAACAATATGTGACTGGTTTTCTGAACAGTCCCCAAACCTATTACCTCTCAACTGGATTTGCAAAATCACCTGACTTGAACACAATAGAAAATCTGTGGGGTATGGTGGAGCAGCTGGCAAAGTGCGGGCATCAACATCCGAATTTGGACTTGCGCGATCAAATACTCAGCGAGTGGGTTTAATCTGCATGTGACATACCTGCAGAACGTTGTGGACTCACTTCCTAGCCGAATCCAGGCAGCTATCAAGTCTAGTGGTGCAATTACACGGTATTAAACGGTGAGCGTAATGATTTCTCTAGAAGTGTCAATTTTTTTTCTGGTGAGTTTCCTACTTCCAAAATCTACCAAAATCCTCTGAAAGGGCACGGCCGACTTTCTTCCTTGTCCTTCCCTGATCCGACGAGACCGATGACCTCGCAGTTTGGTCTCTTCCCACAAACAAAGCCGACTGCGGTGGCCGCGCAGTTCTAGTCGCTGCAGTCCGGAACCGCGTGACTGCTACGGTCGCAGGTTCGAATCCAGCCTCGGGCATAGATGTGTGTGATGTCCTTAGGTTAGTTAGGTTTAAGTAGTTCTAAGTTCTAGGGGACTGATGACCTCAGATATTAAGTGCCATAGTGCTCACAGCCATTTGAACCATTTTTTGTGTGTTGTTTAACGTGTTTCCTGCAGCTGGCTTAAAGTTGAACAAGAAAAAGTGCTCCTTCTTCCATGAAGAACTTGAATATTTAAGATATGTTATAAATGCACAGTAGTCATCCTGCTCATTCCCACTTGTCAACGATTAAAGATTTGTCGTTGCCCAGCAGATCAAGGAGCTACAGGCTCTCACGGGCAAATTAACCTATTATATTAAGTTCACTGTAAATAGTGCACAAACTGCTGCTCCGCTGAACAGGCTGCGCCAGTGAGATGTTCCCTTTGTCTGCTTCCAAGAATGTCAGGACGTATTTCAGAGTTTAAAGGAGTAATTGTTAAGTCGTCGTAAACTAATTCATTTTGATCCAGCTAAGGTTGATGTCTTAGTTGTGGATGCATCTTCTTGCAGGACTGGAGCTGTGCTGTCCTGTAGAACTGCTTCATCTGATAGGCCTATCGCAATTGCCTCAAAAACTCTCAACAGAGAACAGTGAAATTACAATGAACTTCAAAAACACGTGGTTACCATTATGAGTGCTGTATCAAATTCCACAAACATCTGTACAGTCAGAAGTTCTGTATGATCACAGGTTATGCACTTTTAATGGCTTTGTTTAATCCTTTCAAGCTTGTGGCAACTCAAACAATAATTGCAACGTTGGGCTCTGTTGTGTAATTACAAACACAAGTTTTTCTACAGGCTCACTACACAACATTAAACGCTGATTTGTTGCCTCCAGTACCGGTGGGTACACACAAGGAATTTCATTTGCCTGAGGAATTATTGCATGGGGGCTTAATTATAAAATGAAAATATAATTTTAGTAACTGTGTGTCCGGATACGAAGTCTGGTAACCGGTTGGCCCTGAGTAGTATTAGTACGCAATCTGACTGCATAAAATAACAATAAAGAATAAAAGGAAATTTCCGTTAACACAATTGATTAATTATGTCCCCAGCAACTATAAAAGCTACGAAACAACAAAGCACAAGTGTAACAGTTCTGTGTGTAGTAGTGTGACTCAACGTACATGTATCTGGCACGGTTCTTCCTCAATACGACAAGAAATTTTAAACACAATTTACAATGAGCTAATTGAAAAACCAGAAATACTATAGTTGCACATAGAAACCAGTATTACAAGTATAATACATGAACACGAGCCAGATACTTTGTTGACTGAACCTGTGACCAAGAGACATCGTTATTTAGGAAATCTGAAATAAAAAACTTTTTGTTACCTCCATATATATTGACGAAAAATACACTGTGATCATTGCAACATCTTCGATCTATACGTTACACCAACCGAACAGCATCTGCTGTCTCGCCCAAGAGAACAGCTGCACACGACATGCTCTCAACTAGTACTGCTCTCAACATCCTCTCAACAAGCACTTCCCACGGCAACCTCTGAACTACTACTGCCCTCGACATTCTCTGAACAACTACTGCTCCAGTGGAGGCGGCGGAATAATACTTTTTGACACAATCTCTGGCGCTGTGACTCAATGTAGCCACTTTTCATATGCCACTCTTCCACGGGCTAGAATTTGATGGTATTTTTTCCAGCATTGTTGGTGAAAATACCACCAAATTCGTCCAAAAAAATATAGACAAAAATAAAAGATAATATTAATAAGTAAATATCACACAACTAAAGCAATTTTGGCTTTGCACTGACCCTTCAAAAACCTAATATATAAAATAAAGTAAGGAATACAAATGCTTGCATACATGTGGTTTTACATAATAGTTTACCCAAGTATCATTTGTTAAACAATGTGGTTAAACAAAACAATCAATAGCGTCAGCAACGACGAAAAGGTGCAGGTAAGAGTCTCGTAACATTTCATAAACAGTAAATACACAAAAAATCAGTTTATACAAATATTCACATAAAATCTTTTCAATAGTTTAATAAACAGGTAGTACTCCTCAGAGTAGTTCACAGTTCCAACAGTAGCACCCAGCAATGGTCAACAGCTGCAAATAGCAGTCTCATAACATTACATCGGCAGTATTTAAACAGCTCCAACAGAGGTACCCAGCAATGGCGATCAGGCGCAGACGCCAACAAGTGACATTATCTCAGTAGCAGCAGGTCCATCAGTGGCACCCAGCAATGTTGAACAGGTGCAGACAGAAACAAGTGACATCATTTCAGTAGAAGCAGTTCCATCAGTGGCACCCAGCAATGTTGAACAGGTGTAGGTAACAGACCATAATATTCACTATCACTAATTAAGCAGTACATCAGAGTTCATCAGCAGTAATTAAACATTTTCAAGTGGCACCCATCAATGTTGAACGAGAGCAGGTAACAGACCATAATATTCACAATCACTAATTAAACAGTTCATCAGAGTTCATCAGCAGAAATTAAACATTTCCAAGTGGCACCCACCAATGTTGATACGTGTAAGCACGAACAACAGTTTGCATGCACACACAATTGCTTTTACAAAATTATTATCAGTGCTCTTACACTAAACATACAAATTATAATAAACACACAAATGATATCAGATAATTGTCATATTAACTATTACAAATACACAAATATCAGTAAACCTATAATATTTATGGGTGTCAGTGCAAGCCACAACAAACAAGTAAAATAATATTTAGGAAATAGGTCGGTACCAATTATTAGGGATTAGGAAAGGAAAACACACAAAACACAGTCACTCATCTTTCATCCACATTAAGTACTACTGTGTAATTGAATACTGTTAACTGTTTAAATGCAATTCTGTCAAAATTTGATGTTCAACATGTGTATCAAGTAATAGTGGTAACAGCGTATAACAGTCAATAATAGTTAGTCAACGTCATAGTCATCATATCAAGACCAATGTTTGCCAAGCCAAATCAAAATGTACGGTTGCTGAACAACTGTCAGTCTGCCAAGATATGCAATTACTTCCTCTCTCCAAAAAAAAAAAAGAAAAGTATATACTGCTTATTGATTTAACAAAGTGTGTGTGTAGACAATCTTCCTTCCATTTGAGTGTTCTACTCTGCCATCTTCATCCTCCTTGTTCCATATAAACCAACAAAAAAATATGCTCCTCACTTACTTTACCTCTTATCCACCAAAACTCCAATAATCATCAGCATCACATAATCTTAATACTTCAATAATACCTCTTATGTTGATACATATAAACCTTATCATTAATATCATTTACCTTTTCTCTTGTCCACCAAACCTCCAACAATCATCCACTTCACACAATCTCAATACCTCAATAATACCTCTTCAATACGTCGATACATATAAACCTTATCATCAATATCATTTCACTTCCATAATAACTTTTTCCGCTAGTCAGTCTCTCGAACATGTACAGATAAAATCCTAGTGCAAACTTCAATTGATCATCCCATACAATCCGAAGACACAGTGTCCACACACAACCTCTGTGTAATCCACCTGACCCAAATCTTCTACTCATTATCAATTATAAAATACATTTTGGTTACCTTGTCCATCATTAAATAAAAGAAATGCATACATGACCTTTAACAGCCTTTAGTTTGAATAACTTTCAGTAAGTAAGTACGAGCACGGAGTGTGAATGATCGTAATATTTGACAGTGTGTACACCACTTCAAGAATCATGGCAAACAGAAGCAAACATATGAATTATTTCTTGTCTAAGTGTCACTTGCTATTTCAATTGCTCACGAAGAATGCAGTGTAATAACTGTCAATGGTCTAAGCCTAGTGTTCGTATGTCATGTCGTTAGCTTCCTTCCTATTAGCATAAATATATACAGCTTCCATAAAACCTCCAGCTCATGTGACTTCAATGAAGTTTCGTGTACCAATGCCGTTCCTAGAAGTATAGCAGTTCATTTTCTTGTCTTAAAATATAAAGCACTGAGCGTAAGTAAAATATGCAATAGCGAGTAAATATACCAGTAGAGAACAGAATGTTAACAAGTGGATGTAGCACAATCCCTATAACGAGGCTCTGCCAAGCGAACAATCTATAATTAATACCATAGTGTGACCTAAACTCCATGTTCGTACACCGTATATCAGCATTTCTATATACCAAATTACAGAGTAGTTACGACAACAAAACAAAAATGTGTAAATATGCAATACATACGCAGAGCAGCAAATATATATCTTACATAATAAACAGGTCATTAGCATCATATCAGCATAAGCAAATAAATGTTCATATGTAATCTTAATAAGTAAACATGAAGGCGCAAGCAGATAAATCACAAAGTATAACTTACATACATAACCATATCAGCACAACTAATCAGGTGAGAATTATAATTTAAATAAATAATCACAGCAGGCACATAATAAAAAAATTTGTCATCAGTGAAGAAGCACAGCAGCAAAGCGATGCATAATATACATAAGTAACAACCCTGTTCATTAACCAATCATTGTCAAAATCAGTTAACACAAAGTATAAATCACGTAATCGCGAGCAGCAAATTATGTCTAAAGTACGTACCTAAGTGGAAATATGTTACCTGAAAAATAAACTCAATTAATAGTTACCTTTTTAGTTTATTAGTTTCTTCTTCGAAATTACATTCTTCCTGAAATTTTCTCGATAGCAAGTCCTCTTAACTCGGACACACACAAAATTTACCTGAGTTCTTAAATATTTCATACAACTGTATCCGGAAAAAAACTGAACGTTAATAACATAATTTATGAAGTCACTATAGCCTTATACTGAATTTAATCGGAGAAATTAGACTGTGCATTTGTTTACGGCTGTCAGTGCATTTGCACTGAGCGCTCGATCAGCTGTAGGTACGCGTGACGTAGGAAGTAATTGATTGCGGTCAACGACTGCCTTGTGCGCAGACTTGACTGTTGCTTTGAGTATGTGCCGCCGCCAGAACACGGCGCGGTATCCTTCTATTCTCTGCGTGTTTACATGTAACTGTTAGCCTCTCAAAAGTGTGTCATTCCACAACAATTTTAACGTTCGATATATGATGTATTCCCTTGGAGCGCCGAGATTTAAGAGTTCCTACTTCGACAGAGTTATCAAGAATAACTTTGCGAACTCTATATGGACCGTTATAAAGCAAAAAAAATTTGCGACACAAACATTTTCCTTTGTGAGACAAACGATGAGACTTAATCACATCTTTTGACCAACTGTCAAGGTTTTTAAACGACCAGGACGTTTAGCTGATTTCTCTCTTCTAGCAGCCGCAGATGCAATATTTTGTAGAACCTGGTTGACAACTTCAGAATGCCGCAGTTCCCGTGTAGGCGGAAAAGGAAAGATTTCAGAAATGCGATTTGTTAGTGTCAGAGTTCATTCAGAATGTTTAGAAAAATTTGAAGATACTGATCCCACGTTCTGTGATTCTGATGACAATAAAGACGACACAATTTATTGTTTTCCTTCATCCACCTCTCTGAAGCGTTAGATTGAGGGTGAAAAAGTGAAATGAAAATTGGTTTAATCTTACGACGACGTAGATTACGAAGCCAAATTTTAGAGCGAAACTGTGATCCATTATCTGATATAACCTTAACAACATGACCCACTTCTTAAAGAAAATGTTTGATGAAAGCATTAGATACTGAACGAGCTGTTGCTTTGTGTAAAGGTGTAAAAACACACATATTTTGATGTCAATTCCACTACTAGCAAAATGTACACAAAACCATTAGTAGAACGAACCACTGGACCGAACAAATCGACTGCAGCCATCTCCTTTAATTTCGCTGGAATGATAGGAAACAACGGTGCTCTGTGAGAAATAGTTGGCTGCTTAGCGTTTTGACATAATTTGCATTTGGCAAGAACAGATCGGATACGTTTTCCCATATTATTGAAGTAGCAATTTTCTCGTAATTTATGAAAGCATTTTCTGGGACCAAAGTGTGCATAACTGTAATGTGTATACCAAATAAATTTATTAACCCACTCATCAGGAATGCAAACTAACCAAACAGAGTTGTCAAGCGATTTACGTTTAAAAAGAATATTATTGCGAACTAAATAATACTGTCTAATCACTACGCTTTCCTTTCTCCTCCACTTCTCCTTAATGTCCTTCCAGATTGGATCCTTGTTTTCCTCCTTAGCGATGTCCTGGAGCGAAGACGAAATAAAATTTTCATACGCAACACCTTGAATATACATCAAACAATAATTGTTTTCTTTGCAGTCCTCCTCAGCACTTTGTGTTAAACCCATAGGCGCACGTGATAAAGCATCAGCAATAATATTTGAAGAACCCTGTATGTAAATAATACTAAAACCAAATTCCTGTAGATACAGCGCCCATCGTGACAATCTTCCATGTGTTAATTTTGTTGACATAAGAAATTCCAGAGCTCGATAATTGGTGTAAACCTTAGTATGTCTGCCAACTCAGTATAGCCACCTTTCATAATGTTATCGAATTCTTCTAAATTTTCCTTTACATTTTCGGTGTATTCCTGGCTCAGCTGCTCCCGACCCAGTTCTTAAGGTAGTTTTGCAATATGTGCACCATGGATGGCTACGTAGTTAGAAAGTTATTCCACACCCAGCGGCGCGGCGCTATTTTCCCCTCGATCACGCGGTATCTGCGCGGTCAGGTGTTCTGCTGCTGCGTGCAGAGAAATATGGCGCACTCATTATGATTCCTCATGCCCTGATATGGAAAGTCTTTGTGGCATTAAAGGCATTAGGACATAGTCCGCACAAAGCAATACACCCGACTCAGATTCAGCTAGTGGCGTCTCGTTGTAATATTTGAGCAGAGAGTCAATCCGCAACGCTTCTCTCAGTGGCCACGTCTCTCTGGACCCTGGCATTGCATATACTACAGTTCACAGTTCCATTCTATAATATACGATGGTTGTTAGTGTTAGAGGCATACAGTAAATTTTATTTCGTAATCCCGAAGTCGTCTATAACTACTGTACTACTATATCGGCTATGTTCTCTATTTGTTTGTCTCCAAGGTCTTCCTGAGGTCCTTGTCTTGTACAGTGGACCACAATTCACGTCAACCCATTTTCAGCAGTTTTGTGCTGACACCAGCATACACTATGTAAGTACGGCTCCTGTTCACAATCAGTCTAACGGTGAAGCTGATGGTTCGTTCGAGTTTTGAAAAGCCTCATGGAGAAACTCCGTTCCTCCCAAACGTGGGAGCCTTAAAGATTTTTCTTTCCTCCTACTGCTCCTTGCCACATGACAGGAAGTTACCGGTAGAATTATTAGACGATCGTCGTCACCGTATCCTGTTGTATCTTTTACGGCCGCCAAGGAAACAGTTCGTTCCGCCAGGTCAGACACTCTTTTAGCTGCAGGAAAAAGATTTCTTTAAAGTTTTTGGCAAGAAACAGCTCTGGGAGCACGGTATCATCAAATAAGTTTTGCTTCGTTCGTTTTTTGTCGTTCAAGGTTCCTCTTGACTGCATCGGCGTCACCGGGATAGATGCTGGGCTTTTATGTCAAGTATTTCGCTTCCAAATGTTTGCTCACAGTTCCAGCACGCTGCTGGTGTCCGCCTCTCCGCACGTCACGTTTGGCGCCGTCCAGACCTGTGCCGATGGATAGACGCCGCCGCCGCCCTGGAGTTCTACCTGCTGTATGTACGCCCATTGTGTCTGCATCCTTGGGTGCAAGCGTGCAACCTTTGGTCGGTTTTTCAGCTGGCGATCCCGATCACTCGCGGGGTGGATTCCACGGTCTGGACAGGGAGAACCCATTGGCCGTCGCCACGTTCCCAATTTCCTCATTTGTATCCGCATTCAAGCGTACCCCCCCCCCCCCCCACACACACACACAATCTTCACGTGACCCACCAATCCACGACGACGGTGTGGTGGAGGCTTGGGAGCAGGAATGTGGTGACGTTCGAAGACTGAGGTCTCAGGCTACAGCTGGTATCTCACAACGGCACCAGAAGCTAGAGACAGTCGCTGCCAAACGCAACAATAAAAAGTGAGACGTCGATGTAGACACGCCACCAAGAGTTTCCTTAGGCTGCATCTGCCTGAGCTTGCTTACGTCAGAGCGCAGGGCCGTTCAGCCCACTCTGTAATCCCCGCCTACGATGACAGCGTCCTCTTAGCTCAGATCCGGCTGCGACCTAACAGAACTGAGTATTTTGTACATTGAGATGTGACTATCATTCTGTATTGTGTCAAGTCGTAACACTTATACTGTTCAGCAACAGTAACAAATACATAGTGACATTCCTGTAGAAACGCATTGCTTCCAAGTTAAACTTTTGGATTCTTTGAATTTTAATAAAGGGGTTAAATATATAGTGTGTTGCAGAATCCGCTCGAACTCCTTCAAAAGTAAATCAAAAGTTGCTACGACACACTGTAATAATGAAGTCGCCGTGACTTATGCTGATTACTTGGACATTACAAAAGGCGAGACACGGTTCTTAATTGGCTGTGTCATCACTACGGACTGCAATGGTTGCTCTGCTAAGTTCCCCCATGCAATCCACAAGGTTGGTAATGAATTTTTGTAGAAAGGCGTTTCATTCCCCTACTATCGAGGTTGACAAGAGCTGGATGGCCGTTGGAGCTTGTGGGTGTGCTACAGTACGTCTCCCTAACGCATCCCATACGTGTTCAATCGGAGTTAAGTCTATTAGCCGAATATCCTCTTGTTCCAAGAACTCCTCCATATGCGCTGTTCGGAGCGGTTGCGAATGGTCACCCATGTAAAAGGAAGTCAGGACCAAATGAATCTCTGAAAAGACGCGCATGGTGAAGAAGTACACTGTCGTAACATCTTTGGTCCGTGCAACATTATGCCTTCCCACATAACACATGGACCAACAAAATGAGCCGGCCGGAGTGGCCGAGCGGTTCTAGGCGCTACAGTCTGGAACCGCGCGACCGTTACGGTCGCAGGTTCGAATCCTGCCTCGGGCATGGATGTGTGTGCTGTCCTTAGGTTAGAGATTTTATGAAACACAGTAAAGTGAAAATAGGACTACCCAAAATACTGAGCACTCAACACATTAGCAATATGGATGGCTACCAAAGATCACAGACGCACTTATAAGAAAAAAAGAAAAAAAAGATAACTACTGCCACTGAAATGGCAACATGGATGCTTTACTACCAGTTGAAAACAGTTGTACAAATAATGGAGAAAGTCTCCTTTAAACATGTCGATAGCGAAGCTTATAGGATGTCCGTAACCACGTGGTTCTTACATCTAACAAGTTCCTAGCGAGCCAAACGTTCAATACATTTGAGTTCCATACCATGCAAGTCAAACTTACCAGACATCAACCCAATACAACTAGCTCTTTACTCACATGAAGTGTTGAGTGCTACTGACAAGGAATTTCAGATCTATTCCGTATTTCTGGATTTCCGGAGGGCTTTGTACACTGTACCACACAAGCGGCTTGTAGCGTAATTGCGTGCTTATGGAATATCGTCTCAGTTATGTATCTGGATTTATGATTTATTGTCAGAGAGGTCAGAGTTCCTATTAACTGACGGAAAGTCATCGAGTAAAACAGAAGTGATGTCTGGCATTCCCCAAGGTAGTGTTATAGGCCCTTTGCTGTTCCTTATCTGTACAAACAATTTGTGACCCTATCTGAACAGCCGAGTTAGGTTGTTCGCAGATGACGCTGTCGTTTATCTACTAATACAGTTATCAGAATATCAGAACAAATTGCAAAACGATTTAGAAAAGATATCTGAATGGTGCGAAAATTGGCGATTGATCCTAAATAACGAAAAGTGTAAGGTCATCCACATGATTGCTAAAAGGAATTCGTTAAACTTCGGTTACACGATAAATCAGTCTAATCTAAAAGCCGTAAATTCAACTAAATACATAGGTATTACAATTACGAACAACTTAAATTGGAAGGAACACATAGAAAATGTTGTGGGAAAGGCTAACCAAAGACTGCGTTTTACTGGCAGGACACTTAGAAAAAGTAACAGATCGACTAAGGAGGCTGCCTACACTACGAGGTGTGGGATCCTTACCAGATACGACTGATGGTGTACATCGAAAAAGTTCAAAGAAAGGTAGCACGTTTTGTATTATCGGGAAATATGGTAGAGCGTGTCATACAAATGATACTGGATTTGGGCTGGACATCTTTAAAAGAAAGTCGTTTCTCGTTGCGACGGAATCTTGTCACGAAAATTCCAATCACCAACATTCTCCTCCGAATGCGAAAATATTTCGTTGACACAGACCTACATACGGAGAAACGATCACCACGATAAAATAAGGGAAATCAGAGCTCGTACGGAAAGATAAAGGTGTTCGTTCTTTCCACGCTCTACGTGACTGGAATAATAGAGAATTGTGAAGGTGATTCGATGAACCCTCTGCCAGGCACTCAAATGTGATTTGCAGAGTATCCATGTAGATGTAGATGAAGGTAATATGCCGGCGGCAGATCTTGTTGGCACGTGGCAAACACAACCCTGGAACAGCCGGCGAGATGACAAACGATATTTTCTTGCTAATCGCTCGGCAAGGAAGACCACGTTCGGAAAGTCGCGTTGCCGCGGCAGCTGCAGCGGGCGTGTGCACTTCGGCGGCGCGAGCAGGGAACGCCGCAGCCGTTCGGCGATTGTTCAGAACGGCTCGGTTACGTAGCCGAATTTAGCCGTTACCGATACAAATGAATGGAAATAAAACACTGCACTATAAAAATTCCGACGCTTCTGGTGCTGACATAAATCGCGAGTGCCGGCCTCTGTGGCCGAGTGGTTCTAGGCGCTTCAGTACGGAACCGCGCTGCTGCTACGGACGCAGGCTCGAATCCTGTCTTGGGCATGGATGTGTGTGATGTCCTTAGGTTAGTTAGGTTTAAGTAGTTCTAAGTCTAGGGGACAGATGACCTCAGATGTTAAGTTCCATAGTTCTCAGAGACATCTGTACCATAAATCGAATGTATTTGTTCTCTATAAACTGCATGTTATTCGACGGGCCATTTCAAATGCTGTATTTCTCAGCATAGTTTATCTGTAACGAAAATCTCCACAACACTTGACACGCATTAGCGTAAAGAGACAAATCGTTAGTCAGCCTGAAAATTAGTGTTTCTGGAAGTCTTAGAACTAAATATAAGAGGCACTGGGCGAAGTATTGACGACATCCACGCCAAGTACATTATTCTACAAATGAATAAATAAATAAATCGAAGCTTCAAATCATTAAAAGTAAAAGAAAGGGACAGCAAATAATAAGTATCTTCCTTATAATGACATATCCAGATTCTTCTTTCTCTTGGCGAGGTTGTCTATAACCTCCAATGGCGTAATAGATAATGAACGATGAATGGACAAGAGGGTAGTTGATTTAGTCTTCCTAGAAAGGGTGAAGCACAACTACCAACTTAATTCAACTGATACAGTAGAATACTCTATTTATTTTTAGAACTTGTAAATATTAACAAATGATAATTTAATAATTGTTATATGACGTGATGTGATCTAATAAACTTAAGAACTTCGCAGACCTGTTGTATATCACAGCTAGGTCCCAATTCTGTTCAGAGTAGAAAATGCCCTCTGTTGTGGCTGTAGTTTGGGAAGTGCGATCAATGTCTTCATACGGTTGGTCTATTTGGATACATGCCTTCGTTGCATGATTGTAGTGCTTCCACGGCAAATGAAGTTCTGGCACCCTCTTTCATAAATTTCCTTCTCCGTAAATGTATTTTAGCAAGAACATCTTCAACTCCACATCCAATATCTTCGGTGCAAAATTCAATTAAGGCCGTCAGCTCTTATCATTATTCGCTGTTTAAAAGTACTTCACTGGTTGAAATCAGGGAAAGTGAAGAAAATCGAAATAGCACTTCCTTACGTTCTGCAAACTTTAACTCTGTTATACGATCTAAAAAAATGGTGCAAATGGCTCTAAGCACTATAGGACTTAACATCTATGGTCATCAGTCCCTTAGAACTTAGAACTACTTAAACCTAAGTAACCTAAGGACATCACACAACACCCAGCCATCACGAGGCAGAGAAAATCCCTGACCCCGCCGGGAATCGAACCCGGGAACCCGGGCGTGGGAAGCCAGAACGCTACCGCACGACCACGAGATGCGGGCGAAGCGCCTAGAATCGCTCGGCCACAGCCATCGGTCTATACGATCTAAAAATTGGATGAAGACCGTCCCTCGGTATTACTCTTCAGGATCACCCATCCCGTAGTTTGTTCTGTTCTTTCATATCTTAATCACCCTGGGAACCAAGATTGAGACATCCAGCTGTTAATAAATTTCATTTGTTCTCTCAGAAACAGTCCTTAAAATTTTGTAGCGTCAGACCCCTAGTGTCTTCAGCTACTTCCATGGCTTCTCTCATACGCAGTATTCGTTTATGAAATCACATTTCCGCTCTTAATGTGCTTTCTTCTACAAAGGATCTGTCTTCTGGAGGATTATCCTTACTTTTAACGCATTTAAAAGACCACTAAAACCAAATTATTTAGGCTATATTTAAATGCTAATCTCCTAACCTTGATATTAAATGAATAACACAAAATTTACATTTATTATCATGTATGGTTTGCATTATTAAATTAACACAATTGTTGTAATAACACTTCACTCTTCCAAAACGTAAATAAGAAACCATTCCGTGAAATATCAGTTCACGTGAACTGAAACTCAGTCACGCTAAATGTTGCAAATCCTTTCTTCCTATCAGTGTAACGAAACGTTTTAAAACTTACAGAGACTTATTCGTCCTTAACCCTTATGTAAACAAACCCACACTCACAGTCATTTGTCAGTGACCGAACGACACAGCCACCAGATGCTATCAGTGTAACGAAACGTTTTAAAACTTACAGAGACTTATTCGTCCTTAACCCTTATGTAAACAAACCCACACTCACAGTCATTTGTCAGTGACCGAACGACACAGCCACCAGAAGTTGCTATGCCATTGGAAATAGCTCCAACACAGGTACTAGGGATATCACTGTTACATCACTACGAATGGAACTCTGAGACAATCTTAAGTCTAAAGCATTATAAGCCTTCAATGGTTCAAATGGCTCTAAGCACTATGGGACTTAACATCTGAGGTCATCAGTCCCCTAGACCTAGAACTACGTAAACCTAACTAACCTAAGGTCATGACACACATCCATGCCCGAGGCATGATTTGAACCTGCAACCGTATCAGTCGCGCGGTTTCGGACTGAAGCGCCTAGAACCGCTTGGCTACCGAGGCCGGCTATAAGCCTGCTAATTTCTTGGTAACCTATACGTTGCTTAAGCCGAGTTTCGTATGTTTCCATGTTTCCAGTTTTAGTCATCCCAGACGCAATTGCTCAGCTCTAGATATCTTTAGAAGTCGATATAAATTTTCGGTGTTAAGGTGTTTTTTTTAATGGCTTTTGGGCATAACACACACAGCCAGTCTCAGAACCACAAAGTAATTATCTGTTACACCCATTTAAACAGAACTTAAGTCAATGATCCAAGCAAATTAACATACACACTAAAACAAACAAAAAAAAAACAACAAAAAAACCAAAGCGACGCACCACGAAGGGATTATCCAAATGGTCCAAATGGGGCGTAAATCTGTGGATGTGATGTACATGACAGACAAAAAAACGCTACAATTTCAGAAAAATTGCATGATTTATTCGGAGTAAGAACGTCCCAAACTGAGCAAGTTAATAACGCGCTTGTCCACATCCGACCCTTCTGCAAATTAGTATTCTGCTTGGCATTAATTGTTAGAGTTGTTGAATGCCCTCCTGAGAGCCTGGAAATTCAATGACTGAAGTAGAATTGTTTTGAGTAATGCGTCCCGCTTCGTGTTCAGCCGCGGTGGCAAGCGAAGACGTTTCAGGAGGCGCACTGGATACCGGTGGGATACCAACTTGACTGTGGCCAGCCATACGGCCCGATCACCAGGATCGATAGTGAGGAGTGCCATTTCTTTTCATAGAGAACCTCTTTGCTTTCATTTCCAGAGGTCATCGTGTACAGTACTAGTTTAGTAGTTTCTTCATACCCTCAGTGACAGCAAAAGATGTTTAACATCGCCCTTAACGCCGTAAAGCTTAGACCTCAGTGGAGAGTGAGGTGCAGAGAAAGCAAAAAGGAGAACTTTGTCACCACGTTGATGCAACTTTGGGCATGTTTGCTAGCAGATAATCAGCAGATACGGTAAATTACTCACAGAGGTGACAAGGTTATGTGAAAGCATAGAGCAAAGAGTTGTATATGTTGAAACACACACATTACGCTATTTATATTTCAGTCACACATGAGTTCACCGCGTTATTATAGTGCTACAGCTGTTCGTTCTTTGAAGGTTGCAGCAGTTGTAAACATAAGACGTCAACACGACCTGTAACGATAGCAAGTAGAGAGCCGTCGCTCATCTTAGATATCGACAATTTAAGCCGCTTTCTCACCGGCGCGCTGCAACGGCAGCGTCAAGAGTTTTCCGCGGTGACGCGGCGGCTCGCAGAATTGGCGTTCCCATATGGAAGCGGCAGACGCTAGCGGTAGCCAAGGAGGGACCGCTACTGAGGTATGGGTTGGTACCCGCCGAAACGTCTCTGCGTTTGATTAGCTGTACCGTCAACCTACATGAAGGAAAGACGAAGTGGGGTGAAGACATACCAATCTCTATTTTCTTTACGGTGTACTCTTTCTCATATTTCGTAACTCATGTTTTCTTATTTCACCATAAACAGATTTCATGACTACTGCCCATGATTGTTCACTATCTCATTTAGAAAACCGATCGCCTCAGAACAGAAGCTTATTGTTACTTTCATAACAGCTTTTAGTATTGCAAATTGCAGTACCTAAACGCAGTTTATTATAATGATATTATATGGTAGGCATTTATTTATAATTAAAAATGTCTGACACTCGATCCTGAATATTTGCTATGTTAAGATCATGTATTCTAACCACTATGTGCGTGTTAGCTATTGAAACTACCGACGAAGTAGTATGACAACACTCAGCTCCATATCTAAACTGCCATTAACATTATCATTATCATTGCCAAGATAGACATAACGCTAACACTCACACCACAGTGATACAAGTTTATATGCCTATCTACTACACCGCCGGTGATGAACAAATTCAAACAATCTACGATAAAAGAGATCACTCATATAGTTAAACGAGACAAAAAATTAAAATGTGATGAGAGACAAGAATACGGTAGCAGGCATAGGAAGAGAAAATAGTAAGAAAATATAGGCTTTTCGGAATGAATGATAGCAGAAGCCACCTGATAGAATTCTGCACAGACCATAATGTAATCATCACCTACACATTGCTCAAGAATCATGAAAGAATTATACATATTTGGAACAGAGTTTTCGGAACCAGATTTTAAACTGTGAGAAATTTCCCGGTGCAGACGCAGACCGACGATAATTTATTGGTTACGAACTGTAGTTTACAACTAAAGTAACAGTAAATGATAGCAGATAAAGGACTGGGCACCTGAATAAGCTAAGGCGCATGGTTTTTCGATAAACTTAATGGTACCATAAGGCAAAGACTGACTGATACAGAGGAAAGAATCCATTACAATACGAACGGATATCATTGAAAGAAGAAGTGGCGAATGCAACACAGTATGTAAATGAGAATGAAGTACAGTAGAAATCCTTGGATGCAACATGGTACGTTTAATTTAACTGACAAGAGAAAATATAAAAATGCAGCAAATCAAGTAGGCCATGGGGAATAGATATGTCTAAAAATGACGTTGACAGAGAGTCCAAAATCTCAACAGCGATTTTGCACTTGGAAAACATAGGTGAGGACATTAAATAAGAAAGAAGAAAAAAACCTTTGCTCAGAGGAGAAGCGACTGTCAAGAGCTAATTTGGCAAGCCACGGCTAAGCAAATAAAATAAAGCTAGAAGGTGGAAGGAACATATAGAGAGGAGAGGGGGAGACTAACATGAGCACAATGTTAGATTCCTGTGAAAAGCCTGAACACGAGAGACAATACTGACCCTACCACTTAGCTAAGTAGACAGACTGAAGAAAGGCAATCTTGTGTTTATAGCATTTTCATATTTAGAGAAAGGTTTCGACTATATTAAATGAAAGACACTCATTAAAGCTCTGAGTGTATCAGCGATAAAACACAGGGACACAAGATTATCTGCAACAAGCACAGAAACCAAACTGCAGTTCTGAGAGTTCAGTGACCTGAAAGGGAAGCAGTAATTGAGAAGGCAGAAGTAGAAAGGATATAAAATTCAGACTCTCAATAGCAAGGAGAGCGTTTCTGAAAAACAAAATTTGTTCACATCGAAGATAATTTTTAATGAATCAGTACTATTTTATGATAGTATTTATGTCGAGTGTAGTCTTGTATGTAAGTGAAACGTGGATGATGACCAGTTCTGTCAAGAAGACAAGGGACGCTTTCAAAACGGGGCGATAAACAAGACTGCCGAAGATTAGAGAGGAAGATCGTATAATTAAAGAAGAGGTACTGAATTAAATAGGGAAGGAAAAGGAAATTATTGCATAACTTCTCTACTAGAGGAGTTAGTTGACAGAACATATCATGAGGCATCAAGGAACCGCCAGTTTGGTAATGGAGGCTAAATTGTAGAGAGAGATCAAGGCTTGCCAACTGCAAGCATATTAGAATGGATGTAGGATGCAGTAGTTACGTAGAGATGAAGAGGCCTACAGAGGATAGACTGGTGTGGAGCACTGTATCAACACAAAGACGAATTGTATTTCTTGGTAATGCAGCCCAACAGCAAATAACATCACTTTCCATTAGGTGTGTCAGTCGTGTATATATTACCAGAATATTTGTTTAATATAGCCTCTAGCACATATCCTTGTGATATATTTGTGTATGTAACTTTATTGGTCTCTGCTAAAAGCCTTTTGTTAGGGGGGAAAGTTACAACTTGAATGTAGTTTTCTTATGGTGACTGTCAGTAAATGATAAAGTTTAGTTACTGTTTTGGCCACTCTAGCATTTTTGTAGCATTTTCCGTAAGACACGTATTTCTTCATGAAACAACAACCAGTGACTGATTACGTATTATCCACGACCTTAGAATGCGCTGACAGTTTTCAGACTGTTTAGAAGTCATCGGTGGTAAATGTGACGTAGTTTTAGTTATGCTGCCATACGTTTTTCTGTGCAGGGGAGGCTTTTTCGATGACTGCAGATGTCATGTAACCATTCTCAAGCACATTAAAGATGCACTAACATCGTGTGAAACTATTTATAATTACCGTTTGTGTCGAGGAAAGCACGTTAATCAAAAGAAAAATATAGTATTTTGGCAACCAAATATCGAATCGGCAATTGAACTATAACGCCTGGGGTCGTAACTGTGAAACCAACTATGATGACTGGTCCTTCATATCTACTTGCAAGACTGAGATCAGTGAGACTTTATGGATAGGAAAACGATTCATATAATATTATATTTGGTACTTTATGCCAACGTGTTTGACACAAATATTCGATGGGAGATGTAAATCATTCGGTAAAAGAAATCGACTTATCAAAGACTGTTTTAGCGAAGCTGAAAAGAGTAATTGGCAATCTGGTGTTATTACACGTAATTATAAACTCTTCTAAACGTTGCAAATAAACAAAATGTCTTCAGGCAAAAGGAAATAATTAATAAGAAGTTTGTTTACGTGGTCATCACTTGCAGCAAACACAGAAATATTCGTTTTGAAAATAACAAACGTCATTTTCTCCCTGTGAGGGATTTTATTTGTTCTAGATGCTTTTCGCATTTTATTTTAAGATACTTCTAGCGAAATCTTTATGATATTTGTAGATTATGAATCAGTTCAGGTCTCTTTTTTTACATGAATAAATGATTACTTACGGTTAATAGAATTTTGGCTGGCATCTGCGTTTCATCTCATTTGCTCGCAGGCTGTAGCTCGCACTATAAAATCACTTACGAGACATACGCACATTTTCAGCTTACAAACTGTTTTCCTTACAATTTTCATGTTCTTTGCGCTAATTGGTGTGGAGTACAATTATTCTTCTGTCATCAGCTGCGTATATTTTGCCAAAAACTGATCTAGAGTCGTAACTACTGTGTGTTCAATTTATGTCGCTTCTTATTTGGTTTGTTTATCTACACGTTACCAACCAAACGAAGTATACACTGAAAACTAAAGTCTGTTCATTATGTTCCCTTTATATCTGTTTATGTATGTGTGAAGTTATTCAGGGCGAGTTGTAGAAAGTTGAATGTGAATGTAATATCTAACAGAGCGCAGTTGAGAGTTGTCGTGTTCAGCAGATTCGAGTTTTGGTTTAAGTATTTTGTGGGAGGTTTCATGTAAGAGTGAGGACAAACGTGTTGGGTGCTAGTATTCTGATAATAATCATCTTTAGATAGATTTTACTATTTTATCTATTAATGTAAACAGCGAGTTTACTCTTACATGAACTCCTCCACAAAATATTTAAACCACAACTGTAATCAACTGAATAACAAATCTTTCAACCACTCTCTGAGAGCTGTTGCATTCACTTTCAACTTTCGATAACTCTCACTGACTAGCCACCCACACATACAGATATAAAGAGAATACAAATAAACAAACGTTAGTTTTCAGCATATAATTCGTTCGGTTGGGAAATTGTACATAAACAAACCAGACAGGAAGAGACATGAAGTGAACACACTGTCGTTACAACTTTAAATTACGATTTTCGGCAAAATATCTACAGGTAGAGGAAGAAAAAAGAGCAAACATAAATATGTGGTGACGAGGTGAGAGGTAACGCAGATGTCTGCCAAAAACTCGACTAACTGTAAGTAATCACTTATTCACGTAAAAAAAGATGTGAACTGTTTTATAAATGTGTACTGTTTTATAATCTATAAGTATCACATATGAAAACAAAATTGAATCATTCTAAATTTCACCAAAGATGCCTTACAGTCAAAAGCGAATCGCGTCTTGAACAAATAAAGTACACTGCAGAAAGAAAAAGGCGTTTGTTACTTACCGAAGGAAATAATCAATAGCTGTATATAATTACCAAATTACATCTTATGACATACCATCGAATTAGTTTCGGTTTAACTTCTGTAGGTCTATCTAGAATAATGCAAACATTAACGTGTTTCATGTCACTATAATTCTCATTTCACATGCTATTAAATTACGTTTAAAATAATTTATCGATCCATTAGGAAATCTGTAGTTACTTTCACAGCTTGGTAGATAAATAGATTTTGAATATTTATCATGCGACGAAATATGTGACTCTTCACAAGTTATCATTTGCAGAAAAAAACACTTTTCGATTTCTTGAACCGTTTACGAAATTTGTGGCTGATACAACTACATGGTTTACGATGAGCAGGGCAAAGTATCGGTCGCATCACGAGCGACCCGCGTGCGGCCACCGCACAACCCGTCTGTCGACATATCATTCAATATTCCGAGAACGGTGATAGCCATCGTTCTGCTCTCAACTTTAGAAACAATTTCGATATGTTGACTAAATTTCATATGCAGTGATGTACAGCATTGCCTAACATGAACTATACGCAAAATCCAAGCAATGCGTTTTTACCTCTGCACGCTCATTAAAATTTCGTGTAATGGTTTACGTAAATGCGATACAGCAAATAACCACGACGAATAACGAAGAGAAATTCACGCCTTTATCGTGAGAAGATATGAGGCTGTAAGATGCACAAGCATCAATTTTTTTCGCCGAATAGTTTCCTAGAAATCGGAATATAAGTATTTCATAGCCGCCGCCGCGTCCACGCCAGCGCTTCGGCGAAAGTTCGTATGACCGGGATTGTATGCCTGACGTCACTCTCTTTGCGTTCTGTGATTGGCAGCATGGCCCTACGGTGCGGCACATGGCAGCAGCAGTGGTTCGACATGGGCAAACCGCAGTGCAGAGCCGGCTGTGCCGCGCCACTGACGGTGTTTCCATGGCAACCAAGGCCCTGCCGCGCGGTTTTGCAGCATGGCAGCCCTAACAGGAACTGGGCTAAACGTGTGACACAGAGCAGTGCAGAACTGCAGAGAATCGAGCGTGGTATGAGGTATCTCATTCGCGCGCATGAATTACAATGGAAAACAAGATAGGCCTTAAAAGTTCAACCATGCATGAACGTATAAGGTCCGCTGATGCACTGATATGGTGTTGTGCATGTTGGTGCAGCTCGTGGGGGGCTGGTGTGGACGCTTCTTTATTGACATCGTGTGTCTTCTCTCTGCTGCGATTTTAACGTGAGCGATTATAACCAATTTTATTAAAGAAAGAAAGCCTTTCGTTGCTCTGGGGGATAGAGTTTGGACCCCTCCCCTCCCCCCTGGTTGTATTACTTTATCTATCTCGTCCGTAAGTATTGCATAGGAGCATCTACAGGATGACTTTTTCCACTGTGTACAAACTCTAGGGATTGATCGATGTGAGGATACAAAACAAAAAAATGTCTAATGAACTTATATCTGGAAACGCGTGGTTTTAATGCTAGAGGCCATTCATTCAAGCATACATTGTTACAGAGAGTGTGATCTAATACGTGTCGTACCATGCAGCCACAGTTGTGCTGAAAATGGTTTCCATCTGGCTCAACGCTTTCGTGTATGTGCCTAGCATATTCTGTCTCACATGTCTCACATGCAGTCGACCAGACTGCATCTCAACAGTGTCAAAGGTAGCATGAATATGCTGCTCCATTGTCTCCAAATCTGTAATGGGCTCTGCGTAAATAATACATTTGAGATCGCCCCATAACCGGAAATAACATGGGTTGAGATCCGGTGAATGAGCAGGCAATGCAACTGGACCCCCTCGTCTGATCCATCAACCCGGGAAGACACGACTGAGACGCGTCTGGATGTTAACACTGAAGTGGGCTGGAGCACCATCATGTAGCTGCCACAAGCCACATAACCCTTCAAATCATCAATGGCACTTCTTCCAGCAGGGGATGCAAAGTCACCCACAAGAAATGCCGACAGTTCCAGCCTGTTAGGGCACGTGGAAAGACTGGTCCGACTATATGTTCGCCAATTATCCCAGCCAACACATTATAGCAGCACCGATTCTGATAATTCGCTGTCACCATACCATACCACACCAATGACTGTTATGAAAGTTAAAGACACCAGTCCATGTATAGGTGGCCTTATCTGTGCGTAGGATGGAGGACACAAATCCAATAATCATGGTTGCGTGGTGAAGGAACCGGTGACAAAACTGCTCCCAATATGGAAAGTCTGTAGCTAGTACGCCCTGTACACACTGTAATTGATAAGGATAGAAATAATTGTCATGGAGAATTTTCGCCACAGTCATCTGGTTTACCCCATAATGGTGGGCCAACTACTTAGTACTGACATGGTGGTCGCCTTCCATAGCGTTAATCCCATTGTCCTCTAAGCCTGGTGTCCGAACATTTCGATTACGTCCTTCATGACTTCCTGTTTCCTGAAACGATCCTGTCTCGACAAACGGCGAAACTCTAGTGAGGTAACGGGCGAGTCGTCGCGCCCTGAAAACATAAGTTCGGAGGAAGCAGTGGCCGCACGGGTTGCTCGGCAGCCGGGGCCCTGCAGCAAACACGTGGTGCGGAACGTTAGCCGGACGAGAGGAGTAGCCCCAAGCGCGTAGCCCATCGAGCACGTGGCTGGGAATTCCTTGGTGACGGTATGAGCCGGGAGGGCCAAAGATGGCGGATTTTCTGGAACCTTAATAGCAGACATTTCACAGTTCGTATAGAAATTAATAGTAGCCAGATTAATTATGATACCTCAAAAAGTAAAATGTATATTAAGTTTATTTGCATGACAATTCTGATGGTGTAATCAGATTTCCAATATCTTTATTAGTTTAATGTTTAGTATCTGACGATAAATTATACAAGTAACACCCAGCAACGAATTTCCAAAATTTAAACGCTTCATCGGATTTCGTCGATCGACGTGTCCTTAGAAAGCTATTAGTATAAACCTAAATTGGTATAAATTACAGGGTAGCTTGAATAGTACATGACTTATTGGAGCTCAAAGTGGCCGATTACTATTGATCGCATCAGGCCATAAGTACTCCACAGTTACACGAAAAAACGGTGGCAGCATGCTTATAACTATATTTATTCATCTGTGTTTTTGTTTATATCCGATATATACTACTCATGAAGAAATTGGTTAAGTATGTACTGTGTTATAGAAAGCACAGAGACATTAGGCTACAGGCCTACCTTTTGTTCTATTCCTTTGCTACATGTTTATTTAATTTCTTATGTATCTAATAATATGTGTTGGAGCGTGTTTATGGTCCAGCCGTAGGAATATTTATATAATAATGTTATTTAAATGTAAATCCAGTACTTCAAATGTGTTTCATTATGTTTGTGTGGGTGCGTTGGCATGAGGACATGGCGAGAGCGCTCTAGCCAATCATAGCGCTCGTGAATGGGGAGACTGGCTGGAAGCGAGCTGGAGTGAGAAGTGCTTGGAGGACGGCACAGGACACGGACAGGACGGGACAGGACACGGACAGGACGGCACAGGACACGGACAGGACGGCACAGGACACGGACAGGACGGGACAGGACACAGACAGGACGGCACAGGACACGGACAGAACGGCACAGGACAAGGACAGGACGGCACAGGACACGGACAGGACGGCACAGGACACGGACAGAACGGCACAGGACACGGACAGGACGGCACAGGACACGGACAGAACGGCACAAGACACGGACAGGACGGGACAGGACACGGACAGGACGGCACAGGACACGGACAGGACGGGACAGGACACGGACAGGACGGCACAGGACACAGACAGAACGGCACAGGACACGGACAGGACGGCACAGGACACGGACAGGATGGGACAGGACACGGACAGGACGGCACAGGACACGGACAGGACGGGACAGGACACGGACAGGACGGCACAGGACACAGACAGAACGGCACAGGACACGGACAGGACGGCACAGAACACGGACAGGATGGGATAGGACACGGACAGGACGGCACAGGACACGGACAGAATGGCACAGGACACGGACAGGACGGCACAGGACACGGACAGGATGGGACAGGACACGGACAGGACGGGACAGGACACGGACAGAACGGCACAGGACACGGACAGGACGGCACAGGACACGGACAGGATGGGACAGGACACGGACAGGACGGCACAGGACACGGACAGGACGGGACAGGACACGGATAGGACGGCACAGGACACAGACAGAACGGCACAGGACACGGACAGGACGGCACAGAACACGGACAGGATGGGATAGGACACGGACAGGACGGCACAGGACACGGACAGAATGGCACAGGACACGGACAGAACGGCACAGGACACGGACAGGACGGCACAGAACACGGACAGGATGGGATAGGACACGGACAGAACGGCACAGGACACGGGAGTGAGTGCTGAATGCGGACAGTACGGCGCGACGGGCGCACAGTCGCGGGAAAGACTTCGGAGTAGAGCAGTTTGCGCGTGGTCGCCAAAGATAGAAATATTTCGGAGTGCCGACTTGTGCTCTTATGTGATTTTCGTGGCTTCTACAGAGAAGACGTAGTGTGCGTTTAGAAGTGCACGGTCCCTAACCGACCCAAATTTCCAATTTATCCACCCACTATTCACGTAGTGAGCCTGTCCCCGTCTCCATTACCTTCACTACTTGCCGCGATCGCTGATTCCCATAGGAATTCAGGCTTGTTTGTGCATCTCCACTGAAACGAAATTGCCCGTTTACCCCCTGCTTCATATATGTCGTGTCTGTCCTTTCGGTGAAACACATCGACAGATAAAATATACACTGGTATTATTTGTGTATGTGCAGCTGTAACAATAAGTAACTCTGGATTCCTGTTTGCTAATGATGGTGGTTATGAGGGTAGGCAGTACAAGCTTGTTATGCGGAAGCGTCATCCGCCATGCTAGTACAATTAACGCGCATTGGCTGATTACTGTTATTAAGTTAGATCTGTTAGTATTCACAGTCTCCTTAGTGGGAAACTAATTATTAAGCAGTGAAATCAATGCACAAGTAAATAATCACCGACTGAAATAAAGTTAACGTCAGCACTAACGAACATGTGTTGACCTTGGCTGAAATAACGCAGCTGTAAACAATTTCGACTTCAAGTATTTGTGAACGGATAATAAATGTGTAAATAGGATGTTTAGGTTTTTTTATTGGTAACGCCACTTAGCGCTCTGTATGAAGATCACTGGCTGTGCTGTGTGCAGTCAGTGGCTGGTTGGCATTGTTGTAATACTTGCCATTGTAGCGTTGGGCAGATGGATGTGAACAGCGCGTAGCGTTGCGCAGTTGGAGGTGAGCCGCCAGCAGTGGTGGATGTAGGGAGAGAGATGGCGGAGTTTTGAAATCTGTAAGACTGGATGTCATGAACTGCTATATAAATTATGACTTTTGATCACTATTGAGGTAAAAACATTGTTTGTTCTCTATCAAAATCTTTCATTTTCTAACTATGCCTATCAGTAGTTATTGTCTTCCGTAGTTTGAATCTTTTAGTTAGCTGGCAGTAGTGGTGCTCGCTGTGTTGCAGTAGTTCGAGTAACCAAGATTTTTGTGAGGTAAGTGATATGTGAAACGTATAGGTTAATGTTAGTCAGGGCCATTCTTTTGTAGGGATTTTTGAAAGTCAGATTGCGTTGCGCTAAAAATAATATGTGTCAGTTTAAGCACAGTCTTGTATAATTGTTCAAAGGAGACGTTTCAATGCTTCTATTGCTTCACACTCACAATCTTTAGTAACGTGAGTTCACAGTGTTAACCATGCAAAATTGTTCAATCATTACCCAGTTGTCTTCAGAATAAAGCTAATCAAACTATGGCTTTGGCACTACTACGAATTAACAACGTAATAGAGAACAGGTGTCCTCAGAACAACCGTTATGTCAACACACTTAGTTATGTGACAACCAAATAAATTTCTGAAATTGAAATGGCCCTTAGCAGCACACATGTAAGTTTAATGTGAGGCGTTACTAGAGGAGAAAGGTAAATCGAAATCTGACTAGGACCTACGTAACACCCTTTGATAGTACTTGTTCATAGGGGTTAGTTTGTATTGTATTGTAAAGAAATAACGGTTGACAGTTGACATCGTGACTGCAGAGATATGCGTTCCGTAGCTCCCTACCTAAGACGGCTTCTGCAATGTCTCCGCTCCGATGTTCCGTTGTCTCGTTGTCACTGGTCTGTCAGGTTAGAGCATAAATACACTTTCACTGTTTCAAAAGCAGAATGGAATAGGGCCAATCGAGCTAGTTTTATGTTAAGAGCATTGAGTTTCAGAAGCAACAGTAGACGGCCGGGTGAATATCAACCCTGACGTGCCATCCGCCAGTTTATTTTTCATATTATCATAATTAAATTGTTAGGCGCTCGGCCGTCTCACAGATTCCGATGTAGTTATGAGCTTTCTAAACCAGACCATAGACAGTTCACTGCTTCAAATGACGAAAGTACGTTTCACTCGTAGTGCAACGCAACATAGCTTACCATCGCTTCTCAACTGTCTCTTCGTAACGCTGTTCACACATATTAATCCATTAATTTTCCTAACGGGCCGAAGCTTATAAAAAGCTACGAAATTAGATACATACATGGAAATAATATTACATAATAAACAACAATAGTCATGTAGCAAAAACGTTACATTTCATCTGTACACAAGAAGTCATTGCAATACAAGATAATCTACATAAACACAAAAAGAAAAAAAAAACAAAAAAAAAACATATTGAATGAAAAACAATACATATAGACTTTATTAATGTCTTTACAGAACCCAAAATGATGATTGGTAGCAGATGAACATACAGTAACCTAGCTCTAACAAGGCCTTGGCACCTGCCTCTCTAATTCTGGTAATAAGCAATTATGAATAAAATTTTCACAATATTTCACAATTTATAGTAATAAAGTACTTAAAAGACGTAATGTAACACACACACACACACACACACATATATATATATATATATATATATATATATATATATATATATATATATTTTTTTTTCTCTGTGTACTCGTTCCTACTGCCACAGACACTGACGGTTTACGCCCACCTCAAATCAGCTACACGCTGCACTGTTTACATTTACCCGGTTTCATTTGTTCCGCCGCCTCTCGCGGCGATGTGGTTTCACGTACCACCCCGTTCTGTTGACAAGCATTCCTCTTCAGTAGCTGCCAGCTCACTACTGCGCAGAGAAGCCGCTTCATATCTTCGACAATCATGATTTGCCTTCTACAGTAATGGCTCGCTTACGTAACTTGAGTGACTGTGATAACTGTCACGCAGACTCTCAAATTCACTGAATAGCCTCGCATAATTGGGTGGACATCAGCACATTGTCCCCGTTTAAAATGTGGCAAAATCTTCTTATCTTGAAATGAGAGTCTTCGTGTAAATCAGCAGTCTTGGCTCTGAGCACTATGGGACTTAAGATCTGTGGTCATCAGTACCATAGCACTTAGAACTACTTAAACCTAACAAACCTAAGGACGTCACACACATCCATGCCTGAGACAGGATTCGAACCTGGGACCGTAGCGATCTCGCGGTTCCAGACTGAAGACCTTAGAACCGCTCGTCCACATCGGCCGGCCTCAGCAGTCTTGTCATTCCTTTCTTCTGCAATATCTCCTTAACTCAGTGATGTGTTACCATATTTCTCACTAAAAACTACGAATACCTTCGGCTTTCCTACCGTTCCCTTCTTCTTCTAGTAAACATTGTTCCACATCTTCACACGCGTACATAATCGATATTCCAGTTTCAATGATGACACTCTGCTTATATGGCGGTTCTTCGATTGGTGAATTTGGTACATCTACAAGAGCTTTGTCTGTCATGTAACTGGCTCTAGTATCAGTTTCACCTCTGTCTTCATCGGGTTTTCTGTCCATTGGGTCTATTAGTGAATAACGTCAAGTCTTTGTTTCCAGTCAATTTGTTTCGGGGATTTAAACGACCCTCATTCCTTCCTTTCAATTGATATAACTCATTATTAAATCTGCCGCGGCTTCGTATTCCTCTTAATTTATAGCTGTTAAATCAACATACTCCCCCACTCCGCCCCCCATTCTCTTCACGTCTCCCTCTCGATCGGAAATCTCTTCCTCATCGTCTTTCCCTTCCATCATCTCGGTTCTACCTCCTCCACCGCTTTCTCTTCGTTTTGTGTAGCAGGGACTCCTCCTCTCTAACCCCATGGCATTTTCTTGTTATCTGTTCTCGTGATCTTTCCTCCACACTTCAACACCTGTAACGTCCACCTTTGTCTCTCTGAACGTCCTTTTCGACTTTCCAAAATTCATCCTTAACACTCTCTGGAGGATCGTCTTCCTCACCGTCTCCTTCCCTTTCTTCCTTATCAGTATTCTCACATCCCTCTCCTCATGTCTAATCAATGAATTATGTATCATTTTCCACGCTTCTTATGCCGCTATAATTTAGTCTGTCTCCTCCTCATTCCCTTCTTCGTCTTATTTTCCAGTTTCTTACGCCTCCGCCCCTTTCGTTGGTTTCTTCCGTACTTTAACCTTCCTCAGTGCTAGGCTCTACCCACACAGGTTCTTCTAAGGCTTCTATATCTAACGATTCTGCCTCCCATAAACCGTACCATTTACTGTCATAGCTCTCTACTTCCGTTCCCTCCAAATTTTGTTACAGGTTGGCTTGGGTATCACCAACTATCTTGCTCAAACTGTTTGCCGTTTCATTTGTCGTTTGACTAAGCCCTGCTTCGGTATCGTAACCAACTGATGACTGCCGGCCGCGGTGGCAGAGCGGTTCTAGGCGCTTCAGTCCGGAACCGCACTGCTGCTACGGTCGTAGGTTCGAATCCTGCCTCGGGCATGGATGTGTGAGATGTCATTAGGTTAGTTATGTTTAAGTAGTTCTAAGTTCTAGGGGACTGATGACCTCAAATGTTAAGTCCCATAGTGCTCACAGCCATTTGAGCAACACTGGCGACTGATTCTTCCGTTACCTCTCGAAATTTAATTCTCCCCGCCCAAAATTTCAGATTCGCTGCTTCATTTTTTTTTGTTGATATAATTTATTGCTTACTGGCTTTCAGGACGTGCCCACACAGTCATCTCAGCAGCAGAATGTCAGTTGTCACGATACCAACTTGTTGTTGTTGATGTTGTTGTCTTCAGTCGTGAGACTGGTTTGATGCAGCTCTCCATGCTACTCTATCCTGTGCAAGCTTCTTTATCTCCCAGTACCTACTGCAACCTACATCCTTCTGAATTGCTTAGTGTATTCATCTCTTGGTCTCCCTATACGATTTTTACCCTCCACGCTGCCCTCCAAAGCTAAATTTGTGATCCCTCGATGCCTCACAACATGTCCTACTAACTGGTCCCTTCTTTTTGTCAAGTTGCGCCAGAAACTACTCTTCTCCCCAATTCTATTCCATACCTCCTCATTAGTTACGTGATCTGCCCATCGCCGGCCGCGGTGGTCTCACGGTTCTAGGCGCTCAGTCCGGAGCCGCGCGACTGCTACGGTCGCAGGTTCGAATCCTGCCTCGGACATGGATGTGTGTGATGTCCTTAGGTTAGTTAGGTTTAAGTAGTTCTAAGTTCTAGGGGACTGATGACCACAGATGTTAAGTCTCATAGTGCTCAGAGCCATGTTAACATATTTCTCTTCTTCAGAAACGCTTTCCTTGCCATTCCCATTCTACATTTATATCCTCTCTACTTCGACCATCATCAGTTATTTTTCTTCCCAAATAGCCAAACTCCTTTACTACTTTAAGTGTCTCATTTCCTAATCTAATTCCCTCACCCGACTTAATTCGAATACATTCCATTATCCTCGTTTTGCTTTTGTTGATGTTCATATTATATCCTCTTTCAAGACACTGTCCATTCCGTTCAACTGCTCTTCCAAGTCCTTTGCTGTCTCTGACAGAATTACAATGTCGTCGGCGAACCTCAACATTTTTATTTCTTCTCCATTGATCTTAATACCTACTCCGAATTTTTCTTTTGTTTCCTTTACAGCTTGCTCAACATACAGATTGAATAGCATCGGGGATAGGCTACAAACCTGTCTCAGACCCTTCCCTACTACTGCTTCCGTTACATGCCCCTCGACTCTTGTACCTGTCATCTGGTTTCTGTACAAATTGTTAATAGCCTTTCACTCCCTGTATTTTAACCCTGCCATCTTTAGAATTTGAAAGAGAGTATTCCAATCAACATTGTCGAAAGATTTCTCTAAGTCTACAAATGCTAGAAACGTAGGTTTGCCTTTCCTTAATCTATTTTCTAAGATAAGTCGTAGGTTCAGTATTGCCTCACGTGTTCCAACATTTCTGTGGAATCCAAACTGATCTTCCCCGAGTTCGGCTTCTACCAATTAAGGACCAACTTAAGGACAAAATAACACCCAGACCACGACTGGAGATAATATCTGACCCTGCCGGGACTCGAATCCGGACATTTACAGTTAGCAATCCGCCTCGCTAACTGCGCATGTACCGATGCCTATAAGTTCATTTCGTTGAAAATTTGTTGCGTAGTTGATGACGCCTCTTGCATACTACAGACCCTATGACTTCTCTCTTTATGTTCCTCGCCTTCTTCGTCCGTACTTTCCTGCCGTCGCCTGTTACCACTCTCTTCTTCTGCCTCATGGACCTGAGCTTGTCATACGTCTGCCTCCTATCGGTCGTAAAATCCTCAACCCTTCTGCGTGGCACCGCCTGTAATCTATGTTGTTCTGTGTTTATCAGTATGGCGTCACTCCTGCTGGCTGCATCACTCTCTTGTCCGTTGCTAAAGTCATCTGTTCGACGAAAGGCGTGGCGTCAGCTTGACTGGAGGGGGCGCCGTATCAGCTTACATCTATCCGTTTCCTGTGTCCGTTGACTCCAGCAAACGGTACTCTTTATTGCCGCCCGCCTTTATCTGCAAATCGCTTCGTGTTTTCGTTAATGTTGGTAAACAACCCATTTTTATTAAGTCTTGCAATTGTGTCTAATTACGCGTCTAGTACCGCAACTATTACGGCATGTCCTTTGATGTCCACACCAACTAGTTGTCCCTAGCCGCTGTCTCATGTGTGTGCGAACCCCAGCATACGCGTGCTTTTGTTTTCGTTCCAGTTCTGATTGTGACCTCTCCCTCTCCCTTCCCCTCCGCCTGCTCTGCCCTCGTTTCTTACAATGTTAGGTCTTACTTGATCATTTCTACCTATTCGATCTCGAGGTACTTTATTAATATCTCGAGTCGTTCCACCCATGTAGTTCAAACGCTGCTCAGGCGGTGTCTCGTTACCGAATTGCCATTCTGCCCATTGCAACTCCCGCAGAAAACTTTTTCCACCCGTCCAGTGACCTCCACCCACTATTTCCTTTTTCAACTTCTGTAGTGTATCATGTCCAAACTGATTTGCACAGCGTAGTTTTCGGAGTATCTATTCACAATACGAGTATACATACACTTCCTGCACTCCATTCTGGTCCCCATACAAGTTAAATCACTACATTGTTCTGAATTCCTAGTGACCATAATCTTTCTATAAACTGCTGAAGAAATTTTTCCAAACTTTAAAGTTGATTCCTGGCCCTATAAGCCCAGCACAAATCACCATCCTTCTTTAGGCTACATGCCACACCTGTTTCCTTGTCCTCACTCCAATGATTGGGTATATTGTTCCTCAATTCATCTATTAATCCTCCTCTGTTAAATTCTAAGTTTCCAAGCTCCGCATTCTCTTTCTTCGTTCCTTAGCACTTATAACACTACTGGTCACTACTATGAGATCAATTCACCTATAATGTTACTCCTAGGGAAGGAATTTTAGTTAACCGTGAACATGAGCTAATGGTTAAGGTGTCGGACTATTTTTCGTTACTCAAAAGATTACTTTTCATACCGCAGAGTAGCTGGACTAGCGGGAATCTAATAGAGATTATGGTAGTCTTAAAGTAAACTGTAAGTACGTCAGAAGCAAAACGTTCTCCAGCCTTATTAGGAAAAGTGCACCAATTGATTATACTGTTCGTTATGAAAATTAACCACTATATATGACTTTACCTTAACTAAAATCTATTTTGCAAATAGAACACGAAACAATAGCACAATCTAGCAAATAATGGAGAAGCAATTTGTCATGAGCAGCATAGATAAAAACGCTTTGATAACAAAATGTCACTCACTAACACATACTGTCTGTACTCAAAGCAAGGAAGCTAATATTCATTAGACGGTGTCACTAGATAAAGGAGGAACGAAAATTTACCATGAGAAGGTTGAAACACTTTATAATTTAAATACAATGACATAGAAATGATATTTAAGTAGTTAAGCAACCTGAAACGATTGCTGTATGTTTTCTTCAGGAGCATATACTTTTTTGCATGAAGTAAAGCGTAAGTGAAATAAGTGGGTCCTCAATCGATTATGGTCTAAACATGTTGCAACTAGTTAATCCTCCAAGGACACCAAAGCTATTAAAATGATTGCTGCACTCCATACGCACATTCACTGTAATAATGACTGCATTATAGGGAGCCATAAACTGTTCTGTCTATCGACAGAGATTACAACCAAACACATGTGGCAAGATACAATGTGCATACACATATACACAAACACATGAAAACAAACATTTTTTACAAACATGTGCAGCAGGTATTCATAATATATGCCCTTAAACGGTATTGGCCAGTAATCACTTTTTATGATCAATATTTTGTTCAGTTACTCTTACTACTGAACTCCGATTTTGGCAAGAATGAAGCTCAAGCAGAGTAAGAAGATAATTTCTTTATATTCACCCTTTTGTCAAACTAAGTAGTCACCTACGCAAATTGTGTAATCTGCAATTCAATAAAACGAGGGACTCGGATCTACTGCATCACTAAAAAAAGGATCCTGTTTAGGTAAAATGACTAACGAGTGATTCTAGGTTCCCGACACAAAGTTGAGGGCAAAGTGCTTATTATCTTCATCTGAAGCAAATAACTGGTCCATGCAAACAAATACAATACTAAACTTTTACTTTACCTGAAGGTGGTGGCCGTGGCGATCTTCTGTGCTTAAAGTTAAGTCAGCAAAAGTAATCATTCCTCTTTAAGTATAATTGCTGTAATTGCTTCTTGGAGTCGGATATTTACGATTCAAATAAATGCCCTGAATAATTAGCCCCTAATCCTCCGCATTAGAGGCATTATTTCTCAAGCTTACTTCTTTCTTTTCCTCATTCAACATACGAGATGTGAACAGTCTGAATTCTAACCATCAATAAAATCACTGTGCCAAAAAGACTCCTTGGGGTTCCGTCGCCAAATCCGACATTTTTATTCCCGCCTATCTTGTCTCGTAACGGTGGGACTTCCCTCCACGTTTTAAATAAGCACAAACCCATCTGACGTTTGCATAAACCAGTTCTACAAATACTATTTTAACATACTACCAGTTTAAAAGAACACGGTTTTCAAAAGTAGATGCATCCATTAATTCTTGTGTGATAACCTGAAAGAAGAAATTAACAAACATTTACATAGAGGTTGAATCAAAGAATATAGTGCCTCAGATATCACATAAAGCATATAAAGGTAAAGAAATTACATGAATAGGTATAATCCATATCGAACATACGTGTTCTCGCAAACTGGTGATCTTCCTCGGTTATTTTCTGTGTCTTTGCATTAGTCTGTACCTGTACCGCGTCTACTCTGTAGTTGGTGTCTTCATATCTCACAGCAACCTCACGCACCATGTCCTCTGTAGGTTTCACTTGTTTAACAACCTTAGTTTACATTCGTTCGATAACCCCGGTCTCTACCTGTCCAACCACATTCGCAATCCTTTCTCCGACTCTCTTCCCCGCACGTTCCGTTATACCGTTGATCTTTTCATCAACGTTGATCATATCGCTTTGAATAGTTCTCTTAATTTTGATTTTACACCGGCAGTATCACCATTTAGCTTGGTATGGCCTTTTTTTATTTCATTTTGCAACTCGGTGTGAACATTTATTTTAGTTTCGGTCGTGTCTAGTTTCTCTAGTTATTTCGTATCTGTTTCTATTTTGCTTAGTTTTTGTCCTAGGAGATCATCCATTGTGTTACAAAGCTGTCCGAGCATAAGATTGGCACGCAGGCTTGTTTATTATGACGTGCCTGCTTCTACGGCAGTGTTGGTAACTGCTAGTCGAACCTCCAATCCTGTTGTTTCTACTGCCTTATCTGACTGTATAGCACTAGTTATTACAATATCTTACTCTTTTTTTTCAACAGATGCAATCTTAATGCCCCTTAATCTAGCTTGAGCACGAGCAAGCATAAACAATCGTCGTAAGTTTATTATTATTTCTCGTACGAAATTTGTCAAACCGTTCAGTCGGCTGCTATAATGTGTGAAAATCACAGCACTCCAGTCATGGTTGCCACATGACACGGTCCGAAATTCTTCTTCTTCTACTACTTCTTCTTCTTCTTTGCTTTGAATGGTTTCGATTTGCCACTACTGTTTGGTTAAGACCGTTTTAGGAAGTGATGAAGGGCTGTGTGTCCTATAATGAATTGCAAGGTGTCCTATAAGTACATAGGCGGCTGATACATCCACTCCCCTTCTCAGTTTGCTTGTTTAGTATATGAAAGCTTCTTAATGCACATAACCAGTAAAGGTAATGTGGAAAATCGTTCACCAGAAGACGTATACCGATACGATTAAAGCGCCATATACGCCACCATTTAATCCAACCCTAAGCACACTGTTTCCATCCTGGACCGATAAATCCCTGATATTTTATGGTAGATAGCTTATATAGAGTAAAATTGTTCAATCTTTATCCCAGTCTCTTCGAACTGTCTATTGTTAAGTTATGGCTTTGGTATTACCACGGATGAACAATGTAATATACAAATAGTGTCCTCAGCATAAACGCTATGTCAACGGAATTTGTTTTGTGACAACTTTGTGAAGTTCTGACACTGAAATACACCGTTAACAAAACATATGTATGTTTAATTTACGGCTTTACTGGACGAGAACTGTTGAAAAGTAAATAGAAATCTGAATTAAACCCATTTAACACACTTTAATAATATTTGTGCTTAAGATTTTGTTCCTATTGATGTCCAGCAGCCATGAAATATCGGTTGACAGTCGACAGTGTAGTTGCACCGGTTCTGCAGCTTGCTACCTGAGACGACTACTGCAAGACCTCTGGTGTCGACGTTCCGTTGTGTCGTTGATCGTTGGTGTCAGCATACAGCATAAACATACTTTCACTGGCTCAAAATCAGAGCGTGATATGGCCAATAGAGGAAATTTAATATTAAGAACATCGATTTCCAGAAGAAACAGTAGGCAGCCGTGTGAATATCAACTCAGGCGTGCAGTCTGCCTCTTCATTTTTCGTACTCCAAACTCGAACTGTTTAGAAGCTCTGTCCTTTTACAGATTTCGATATAGTTTTGAGCATATTAAATCAGACCATAGATAGCGCACTACCCCAAATGAAGACAGTCGGTTTGCCGGCGGTAGTGGCCGAGCGGTTCTAGGTGCTACAGTCTGGAACCGCGCGACCGCTACGGTCGCAGGTTCGAATCCTGCCTCGGGCATGGATGCTTGTGACGTCCTTAGGTTAGTTAGGTTTAAGTAGTTCTAAGTTCTAGGGGACTTCTAACCACAGAAGTTAAGTCCTATAGTGCTCAGAGCCATTTTTGAACTCAGTCGGTTTCATTCGAAGGATTCAGCTTCATTCGTAGTTGCAATGCAACATAACACACCATTACACCGCACTGTGTCTTCGTTACATTATTCACAGATCTTAACATTCCTAGCTGGCCGAATCTCATAAAACTACAACGAAGTTACAAACGTACCTGGAAATAATTTTACACAATGAATAACACTATTGATTTGCCTTCACATTACATTTACCTGTACACAGAAAGTCATTAAAAAACAAGATAAGCAACGTTAACAGAGAAAGGAGAAATGCAGAAGGAAAAGATGCTGAATGAAAAAAGTACATACAGACTCTATTGACCTGTTTACAGGACCCTGAAAGATGAGCTGTAGTACATATACATACATTAACATATGTTAGATACCCCTGTTATGACAGAACGTTAAACCCTAATCTTTGTCCTCTTTTCTTTCACAACTGTACAGCTGTATTTACAGGCGAGTCTGAGCAGAAAGATGCTCTTGCTGCCCACATGTTTTCCCTAAGCTTGTCTCCGAGATTCGTTTATGAAATAGTTTTTCGTATTTCCCGAGGAATTAAATGCAATCCCGGTGGCACGTATTCATACTGAGAATTTCTTCGCTGCTCAGAATCCGTAAAGGTGCCTTTTAAATGCATGCACACAGTATACAGACATACGCAGAACATCGTGGACTACCTTCTCCTCCTGCAAAGGAATGGGAAGGAGGTGTCATTTCTCAAGGGTACTCGGTTATCTAGGAATTCAGAGAAACGAATCAGGGGATGCAGAAGCCAAGGAAGCATGCCCTGAAATTCCTGTGAACGAATGTGCTGCCTAACGACACTCTCTCCTTCCAAGCATTTATTCCGACTGGCAGGGTGTGCTATAATGGTTAACCATATCTGGCGTAGTGTAACTGAGGCGGAACGTGTGGACCAGCCCTGTATTCACCTAGAGAGATGTGGAAAACCGCTTTAAAACCACATCCAGGCTGGCCGGCACACCGGCCGTCGTCGTTGGTCCGCCAGGCGGATTCGACCCGGGGCCCTCGTACCTACCCTAGTCCAGGAAGCAGCGCGTTAGTGCTCTCGGATACCCTGGCAGGTCGCCTAATGACACTATCAGGTCAAAAGTATTCAGACACCTGTTAGTGGACGTTACTATGGGGTGTGTCAACACTTCGCCTTTATGCCAGCTTTAACTCAGCTGGAGACCCTTCCAATGAGGTGTCTGAATGTCTGTGGGAGAATGACACCACATTCTTCGTCAAGGGCCGAAACCAGAGGAGGCAGTAATGTTGAACGCTGGGGTCTGGAGTACAGTCGATGTAGTCACTCTACGCAAAGGTTTTGCATTGGTTCACTTCGGGACTCAAGGCAGGCCAGTCCACTTCAGAAATGTTATTGTCCACAAACAGTTGCCTCACAGATACTGCTTTATGGCATGGTGCAGTGTCAAACTGATACAATAATCGCCTAGCAGCTGTTACTCTGGTGTACGCAGTACACAATGCTGTAAAATGTATTCATATCTTCCCGCATTTAGAATTTTCTCACGCGCAATGAGAGGACCGCGCCATAACCACGAAAAACAAGTATGTACCATAACCCCCCCTCCTCTGTACTTCAACGTTGGCACTACGCATTATGGCACGTATTAATCTCCAGGCATTCGCGAAACCTAAACCTTAGCATCGGACTGCCGTAGGGCACACTGTCATTCATCACTCGAGCCACCGTCCAGGAGCGTCGCTCTTTACACCACCTCAAACGTCACTTGACGCTCATTACAGAAATGTGTGGCTCATGTGAAGCGGTTTCACCATTGCACTTCACCTTTTGTAACTCCTTATGCACAGTCATTGCGCTAGCTGGACTGCTGGTAGCACTTTGGAAATCACGAGTGGTTCCTTCCGCTTATTTTACAAACCACCCTCCAAACGCGCGACGGTTCATGTCTGTCAATACATGAGGACCTCCTGGTCTTGGTTTGTCTGTGGCTGTTCCTTCACGTTTTCACGTCAGAATCAAATCAACAGCAGTCGACCGGTGCCACTTTAGAACGGGGTGATATGTCCCTGATGGATTTGTTACTCAGGTGACACCTAATGACTAGTCCTCTTACGAAGTTAAAGAACTCCCGTTCTAACATTCTGCATGGTGTCTGTTTGTTCTAAGCCGTGTCTCCCTACCACTTTCGCGCAACGACGCTCTGAGTGTGTTTTTTAGGGAATTGACTAGTTTGAACCTGGGACCTGTTGCTGGTAAGGAGACGCCAGACCACACATGACATGTAGACTTCAGAAGAGTTCAGTGAGACTAGCGATGATTTAACCAAATACTTAATGATTTCAGCGTCAGCTCCACTGCACGCCCTGTAAAAGAATCTTAATACCAACTAAATTTAGTGGAAGGGGTTCAAGGCTTTACCATTTTTAGTTAACTAGAATCTTAATACTAACTAAATTTAGTGAAAGGGGTTCAAAAGCTTTCCTATTCTTAGTTAGCTGGTAAAATAACGTCGAAAAAGCAGTTTAGTTTACCATGGGAAATTTTATTCTACTCACAAAACATTGTTTATAAATTGCACTATTGATAAAAGGAAATATTTTAATACAGGATGATAAAAACCAACTGAGTTCAACAAAAATGTGAACGAATATTCCCTGAGTGGGTTTCCAAGTTCTACAATGGATCGAAGGGTGACCTATGCCATATCACATCTATAATCCAGGTTTAAATTAAGTTTCACAAAAGAGAAAACTATCAAAATGGTCTACAGTGACCCTCAATTATCTTTATTTACTTATCTGACTTGTGGTAAATTACAGTGGCTGATGTGGCTTCTTAATAATTATATGACAGAAAAATCATCGTGTTTCAGATTTTAACTCACGTAGCAAATGTGAATACCATGAGCTTTAATTGACGATCGACACTAGTATTACGCAAAAAGGGGGTGTAACAGATGAGACTTCTAAAGTTCTGAGTGAAGCTTTAGGCTCTGTTATGCGGCATCGCGTGCGTTCATTACCTTGTCGTTGGTTAGGCAGTGTCAGGGGGCGGCTGGCGGCGCAGCTCCATACAGCTCGCCGTCTCGGAAGCAACTCTCTCCTAACTTCTCCTTACTACCATTTACCGAAGTTGGTTTAAAAAAAAAAAACTATCTGGCTGTGTTTTCATCTGACTAATCAGGGCCTCAATCTTAACCTTAAGCTCCGCCTACAAAAATTCTATCTATCCAATGAGAAACGTTATACTTTTCGTGGTTGGATCTCCGCCTACAAAAATTCTGTCTATCCAATGAGAAACGTTATACTTTTCGTGGTGGGGCAATGTTTTTAACGTTTTCAACATAACAGAGACGCGAAAAAGTCTCACGCTAAAACTTGCAGCTGGTGTGGCCCATTTAGTGTTATCGTAAGATCTATACTGTTCTTCTGGAGGGCTCTATCTTTTAACATGGGCTGGGGGGGGGGGGGGGTGGTCCTGGCGGTTGGCTGGCGACGTGGGTGTTCGTCCCTTATCGTAGGGCCTTCTAGCTTTACACGGTTCTGGTCTCGGCTTCTGTTCTCGTTTCTCCCCTCGGAACTGCGTCTGTCTCACGGTGGGAGGTATGACATGCTTTTAGGCATTCTTGTGTTAGTCTGTGGTATTCCATTTGCTCACTCGTTACTCGTATTACTTTGGTTAACTTAATGTCACGATTTATTCGGAGCTATGTGACATACTGCTGGATTTGCTTATCATGTCAGGTTTTTCATGGAAGGTGTTGGATTTGCCTGACAACTTACACCCCCACCGAACTGTTCTGCTGTTACTGCTTCTCTACTCACAACACAATATCCCCTCCTTCCTTCTATTTTGGCACATTTTCGTGATTGGGTATGACTGGGTAGGTGAATGTGTCAGTGTGTCGGAAGGAGTGATTGCTATGTTAAGTGAGTTTACGTTTTGTGAACTTAGCAGTTGAGGTACGCCATGGTACATTACACAGATACAAGAGGATATAGATAGCAATAGCTATGCAAAGATGAAAAGGCTTGCACAAAATAGATTAGCGTGGGGAGTTGCATCAAACCAGTCTGTCGAGTGAAGACTATACCAACAGCAGCAAAAGTTTTACTTTTTTAAGCACTTTTATCGCTGTCTGTTTTAGCAAATTAGCTAATAACGTCTCTGTTGTGCGCCAGAAATTCACGAATACACACACACACACACACACACACACACACACACACACACACACACACACACACACACACAGTTTTGATTGAGATATGACGAATTGTGTTGATATTACTGCGTGATAATGGAGAGGCTGAAACCCACTGACAGCTACTCCTCTAGAATAGCAGCAAGAATTTCTCCGAGCCTATCGACTCGTGCAACAAACGTATCACGAGTTAGAGTTTTATTTTCATCATTCGTCTTGTTTTGTCGTTATTTGTGTTTATAGCCTTCAAAAAAATGGTTCAAATGGCTCTGAGCACTATGGGACTTAACTGCTGAGGTCATCAGTCCCCTAGAACTTAGAACTACTTAAACCTAACTAACCTAAGGACATCAACACACATCCATGCCCGAGGCAGGATTCGAACCTGCGACTGTAGCGGTCGCGCGGTTCCAGACTGTAGCGTCTAGAACCGCTCGGCCACTCCGTCCAGTTATACCAAATGCAGGTTGTATTTCGTTACAACGTCTTTCAAAAAATATGAAAATACTTTTCTAATGTAAACTGGAACTTAAAATATAAAACTCGTACAACTGTTGTAGGCGTTTCAAATTAAATTAAAACATATGTACGTATGAAAACAGAATTAGTGAGAAATATAGATGAATGAACCATAAATTTCACTGTTAGGTTACAGAGTAAATGTAACTACACTGAGGTGACAAAAGTCATGGGATACCTCTTAATATCGTGTCGGAGCTTATTTTGCCCAGAGTAGTGCAGCAGCTCGACGTGGCATTGCCTCAACAAGTGGTTTAAAGTTCCCAGCAGAAATACTGAGACATGCTGCCTCTATAGCCGTCCATAATTGCAGAAGTGCTACCGGTGCAGAATTTGGTGCCCGAACTGGCCTCTCAATTATATCCCATAAATGTTCGATGAGATTCATATCGGGCGACTGGGTGGCCAAATCATTCGCTCGAACGGTCCAGAATGTATTTCAAACCAACTACGACCAATTGTGGCTCAGTGTCACAGCGCTCTGTCATCCATAAAAATCCCATCGTCGTTTGGAAACATAAAGTCCGTGAATGATGGCAGATGGTCTCCAAGTAGCCGAACATAACATTTTCCAGTCAATGATCGGTTCAGTTGGACCAGAGGACCCAGTTCACTCGATATCAACACAGCCCACACCATTACAGAGCCATTATCAGCTTGCAATCATATAGGGTCCAACCAATATGATCACGAGCGTAGACGAGGCGCTGCAGGCGATGTGCTGTTAGCAAATGCACTTACGTCGGTTGTCTGCTGCCATAGCTCTTTAGCGTTACGTCCCACACTGATTTCTGCGGTTACTTCAGGCAGCGTTGCTTGTCTGTTAGCTCTGACAATAATCAACTGACCACTACGTTGTCCATGGTAAGAGGTACTGCCTGAAATTCGGTATTCTTGGCCTCGGCACACTCTTTTCGCTATGGATCTCGGAATACTGAATTTCATAACGACTTCATAAATTGAACGTATTATGTGACTAGTTCCAACTACCGTCCCGCCTCAACGTCTGTTGATTCCCGTCGTGCGGCCGTAACTATGGATGAAACCTGAGTCACCTGAGTACAATTGAGAGCTCCGCTAATGCACTGCCCCTTTATACGTTGTGCACGCTATACTACCGTCGTCTGTGTACGTGCATATCGCTATGCCATGACTTGTCAAATGGTTCAAATGGCTCTGAGCACTATGGGACTTAAAATCTGAGGTCATCAGTCCCCTTGACTTACAACTACTTAAACCTAACTAACCGAAGGACATCATACACATCCATACCCGAGGCAGGATTCGAACCTGCGACCGTAGCAGCAGCGCGGTTCCGGACTGAAGCGCCTAGCCCCGCACGACCACAGCTGCCGGCCATGACTTGTAACCTCACTGTGTACGTAGTATGTTTCCTGACAGAGAGACAGGTGCTGCGGTAAATATCAGATTGCTCAATGTTGTAGTAAACACTAGATTCGCAGCTATATTCGCATTCTTCTCGACGGCAGTTCAAAGCCCCGTCTGTCCATCAACAATCAGGAGTTTTGCGGTTTTCCTAAGTCTCTTAAGACATATGCTACAATAATCTCTGAAAAGAACGCGGACAATTTTCTTTCCATCCTTCCTCATATGAGCAAGCCTGTAAGGACCTCGCGGATGATGGAACGCTAAACCGTAGACTTCCTTCCTTCCTTCAGTACTGATTCTCAATTACAGGTCGTACAACTTGTCGACAGTTCTGTCTGATATGAAATTTTATTTTAATTACACTGTACACATACAAATCTTGATTTTGTCTTTCACTTACATTATGCCGTTGCGTTCCTTACAGTTGCATGTACTGTTTTCAGTGTTATCCATAACTCCGCTACGACACATAAGAGAAACTGAATGACTAATTTTTGTCTCAAGGGACGAGTCTAACTGCGATCCTGTATTGAGAACAAAGTCAAGTCACAGTTTTCTAACAGCGAAGCCAGGGTAAGCAGTTCAGCAGAAGTGACTCTTCCCTCTTGACACTCCACAGAAAGTCAACTGGTGCTCTATGACCTGACCTCCATCGCTCAGCCTCCTCCCGAATCGATCAAGGACAACTTCTTTAACCGTCCACACCCAAGCCAGAAAGTATTTGACGGACTATGAAACAAATAGCAACCATATCTCTGGGCAGTCAGACTTTTCTATATAAGACAATTCATTTTTGTGATATGATAAACAGTATGTATAAACACACACACTGAAAAACACAAACTGTACTGTTGTTCACAATAATAAATCCACTGGACAATGACAACAAAATCGTGGCATATACAAACTCATCTTCTCCTATTCTTGCTTCTATATGGGACAAACAGGAAGAAATTTCACACTCCTCTATAAAGAATATATGGATGCCCTTCGACTGAAAAACATAAATAAGCGTAGCCTTGCGTAATATTTTTTATCATAAACACTATGTTCGTTATATGAATGAGAATCTTTTAGTACTACACATTGCTGAAAAACGGTTGTAGATGAATCTTTTAAACAATTTAAAGAGCTACATTCACAAGCTAAAATCACTTCACAAAATCTTTAACCAACAAACTGAACCAATAAAGAACTACTTCCAGAATTTCCAAGTCGTCCTGGCATCAAAACACCGAAATATGTCAGTAATAAGACATATTAAAACCTCCTGCGTAAATTGCATTCTCCCCGTCATATAACAACTTTGGCATTCCGCAACTCCTTCAGTCTATACTTACATAGTAAATATTCCACTCTGTATGGTTATCTTTTACACAATATATTCATTTAAATATATCATCTATAACTGTAATATTTATACTATAATACGATGCATCTCAGGTCAATGATCATGATCTAGCAAAGCGTGGTTTTTACGATATTCATATTCTTTGTAATAACAGTGTGTTTCCTCCTGCAAATATGTGTAAACCTAAGTGCAGTTAAATACCGAGTATAATTGTGCGTATTAAATGATAATGTACATTATCGGAACGGATTTTCTATGAATATCACGATAAACTGTAATACCCCAAAACGTAACGACCTTTCCATGTCATAAACATTTCGTTACGGATAACTGAATTCCCGTCGTTTTCACCCACCACCAGAACCACAGCGTCCGCTTACACTTGGTCCACGATCTAATGTGTTGTAACTTCTCCATCTCATGATGAACCTACAGTGGCTCAAAAATATGTTAATGGGGCAGTACATTGCATCAAAAAACCAAAAGAGCGAATGTTCGCATATTTATTCTCAAACAAATCGCGAACACAAACAATAGCGAATATCGTTCAGTGTGGATTGAAGAATGCAGGACTTACACACACACACACACACACACACACACACACACACAAACTCTAGACGGGGTGTTCGTTGTGATGCTGCAATTATAATGGACAACAATATACTAAATCATTACTTTTGACACTCATGAATTACAACAGAGATCTTATGAGTATGGTAGTTTGCTTCCTATTGCTTTGTCGTTGAACATTACAATATAGCGAAGCATATTTTAACATGAGTATCAATAAACTTACCTCGGAGTGACAGAGAAATTGTTTGCCGTGCTGTTATCTTGTTACTATTTTATCAAGTTCCACATATGCTCTATCGTTGAAGTCTTCTTCGTACACAGCTCCATTAAAAAAAAAACTACTCTAATGAATGTTACAAACTACTTGTGCAAGTCATAAAATCTGACACGTTGCCTGTTATATTTAAGTGAAAACCACAAATCAATATATTGTTTCAGCCGGGACACTGTTTGTCCATACTGGCTTAGCTACCTCATTCTGTATATAGTCTACCAAAGTTACGCAAGGAGGGTGTACCATTAAGATCCATAGTGTCTATTTGGGTTACAGACGGAAGTACTGGCAAAACCTCCGGCCACCATAGTAGTGGGTGGCCCTCATTAGTCTGACATGTGATCCACACTTTGGGCACTGGAGAAGACCCATTTTTCCCTATGTGTCACATTCCACCTCGGAATAAACGTAGAACATGTCATAATTTAGTTAGGAAAAATTCGATTATAAATCTGTATCTCTGTAAAACTTGAAATTATTTTTAAATGAGAACTATCATTATTCAAAATTAGTGATTCAGGCAGTTAGTTCCGCTCCTCAAATAAATAAAAATCTGCTTAAAATTTGAATAATGCATCACTTTTTCTTCTTATTTTTTCAATATTATAATTGACATTCTCATTACTTTAAATAATCAACTTAATATTAGAAGTTATCGATAGTGCTCTTCGCTTCAGAATATATGTGACCCTGGCGGCCGTGCGTCAAACCGTATTAGGACAGATTGTAACGGAACAGTCATATATGTAGTGCACTGTTAATTTCTGATATGATTTAATAACAATTATTTTATGAGAAATATGGGTAGGGAGAGGTATGAGTTAGTGAGCATTTCGCTCTCATTAAGGTATATGGCCGAAAGTCGGCATTCAGGAATTCTGAAACGAACTCTGTTGTCTGGACCGTGTGCCACAAAGAGCGCAGATTCGCCATGAGATGGGGAAATTCAAAGGCGTCTATTGTGCTGAATGAGGCCTAAGTGCTGTAGTGTGCGAGTGAGACAGACGAGAACCTACGTCATAGGGAAACCCCGTAGAAGCTATTTGTGGTCAGGGAGACGTAGCAATGTTAAATATGGCGGACCTAAGAGAGGCCATAAAGAGAAACATTTATGAAAACTATTTAATTCTATAGTAATTCAGGGAATGGAGCCACAGTACTTTGCCGCGCGGGGTAGCCGCACATTCTGAGGCGTCTTGTCATGATCCGCAAGACTCCCCCTGAAGGAGGTTCGAGTCCTCTCTTGGGCATGGGTGAGTGTGTGTTGTCCTTAGCGTAAGTTAGCTTAAGCTAGAGTAAGTAGTGCGTAAGCTTAGGGACCGAAGACCTCAGCAGTTTGGTCCCATAAGACCTTACCACAAATTTTCAAATTCCCACAGTAATTTTAGTCTACCATCCTTCATAAATTTTCGTGGTGATCCCAATAAAACTTGAACATTGATCATATCTATAATAGTTTAGGATTTACTGTTAAAATGAAATTAACAAGTTATGTAACAAAGACCTGAACGCTAAAGTCCGAACGCTTTGGCGGATCTTAACGATCGACATTTCATATAGAAGCGCATCATTAAAATGACAAATGTTGTAAATATCAACTCTGTGACTTTATTTATTTAAAAGATGTAGTGAATTTAATTTATCAGTATTTTCAGTTAAGCATCAGATTATCATTTCCTCCATACAAAACTCACTGAACGATGACAGCATGACACCTTACTGAATCATTATGTAATAGAATATTCCTCATAAAGTTTAATGCTTAATAGTTACTTTTTTTCTTTATTTATTTATCTGAAAGCCCATTGGTGCAAGCCTGTTGGCTGTGAGATTCAAAGTTAAGAAGGTTTAACTTTTATTATTTGATGTAAGTTATTGTTACTTTATTTAGAACGTGAAAGTGGCCAAGCTTTGATATGTTCAAATGCGAAATAAAGTAGACTAAGCTGTAACCAATCAGATGGATGGCTTGAAGAAAGGGAACTGCTCTAGTCAGTTGAGCGAAGATGTTCGGCGCTGCCGCGCGGGATTAGCCGAGCGGTCTCAGGCGCTGCAGTCATGGACTGTGCGACTGGTCCCGGCGGAGGTTCGAGTCCTCCCTCGGGCATGGGTGTGTGTGTTCGTCCTTAAGTTAATTTAGGTTAAGTAATGTGTAAGCTTAGGGACTGATGACCTTAGCAGTTAAGACCCATAAGATTTCACACACATTTGAACATTTTGTTAGACGCTTGGGAAACGCGCCTGGGGACGGGCAGAGAGAAAGTGCTCGTGGAGACTCAAAATCGGGCTGTTGGTCTTTAGGTACCTACCAAGTGAAACGACTTAGAAAATTACGCGTTGTGTGGTATCTCGGGACTTAGTCTCTGAGCAGTGAGCAGCTACGCGCCTGGTATGAAGTCTAACTTTTCGCATAGTTAACGAGTTGTAGTATCGGACTTGTAATTCGCGATGAGATTGTGAACGATCGCACTGTGTCAAATGGATTTGCGCTCAAGTGTAATAGTAATTCTAAATACGACCACTTTCGATATTAGTTTGCTTTCTGAATAAACGTTGTGCTAACCTAATCGCAACTGTGTGGCCTCAATCATTTATGGGTCGTTAATTTAGTTCCCGATATTATTATTACTGTTGTTATATGCATATTAACGTTGTATGTTTCATACAATTTCGCAAACTTGCCATCAGTCAGACAAATTAACCAAAAGGTCAAATGTGTCTAATTTAGGGCGCGTAATGCGACACATGCGGTTCAACTTCTACACGAATTTGAACCAAGACATTTCGACGAAGAGGAACCGCATGTGAGCCCGAACATCTTTGGGATGTTAGCTCGCAGATGTTACAAAAAATCATAACAGTATATTGTGATTAGTAATTAAACATTTTATTTCATCTTTTATACTGTACTTAGGTATTTGAAACAATAATTTTTTTTAAATCTGAGCACTTCCTGAGGATACCATAATTTATTTGTATGAAAAGAGTAAGATTTAGCCATTGACATGAGAAAGTCATTTGGCCAGAGGACTGCCAAGCTTTTTCCCCTGTCGTTCAGTTTCTGGGACGCCTTTTATACGAAATAAAGTGAGCAGTAGGCTTACGCAGTGGACAGTGTTGCTATATGGGTGTCAGGTGGGCAGTGTCGTTTCCGTTCCTGGAACACCTTTTCTGTGGAAAGATGCATACAGCAGACAGAAGGAGACAACGAGCTTCCAGTAGCTCAGTGAGGCCATGTAATGGTGCGAGCTTCAAGGTTTTAATATTTTGTCTTAACTTTAGTGTACTTTACTGAGGGAGGCTATAATAAGTATTTCTGCAGTAATAAGTCAACTCATGTAAATTGTAGTCCTGGATGCAAGACAAGGCTAAGTTACAGTTTGGCATTAATTACTCCATTTCACTTCAAGAATTGCGCCTAAAGGCAGACATTACGGCATGTTTAATTTAATCAATATGATATGTGAATAATTGGCGGAAACATTTTTATGTCGTTTTCTCAACTACAGTGTTTCTGACTATCCAAGTTACTGACAAATTATTTCGTTAATACCCACGTAAAGGAAATCCCGGTTTAACTTGTGTTAACATAATCTGTGATGGGAAGTACTTTTGGCGTAATATATTGACAGTTAACTCTAAAATGTGTTACCGTCTTATTTCAAGTACCTAACATTTTGCTTAAATCGTATTTGAAATTTATTATGTATAAGTGGAAAAGTAACTGCAAATAACTAATGTTTGTGTGGTTTGTTAATCTAACAACGTGGAGACACAGAACGTTAATGGATTGTATTGTAACAGTACTTGTTTAAATTCGTTTGCTAAAATTCTCAACATTCGTAAAGTGATGTTTGACAGTGAAGTCATTTCAGAACTTCTTACTTCCATTCTTATACTAATAGCAAAAGTTACATTCATTTAAATATAAACTCATTCATTGTTACTAGTTTAATGAACAGACTTAGTTTCAAAATTCGTCCCTTTAGGACGGCCGACCAGGAAAATTAGAATTATTAAGTTTCAGGAGGACAGTTTGTAATACTTATGTCTGTTATTGTTTATGATACATTTTAGCCTATATTTCCAACAGCTATCTACATATATTTGTGTTACGTAAGTTCTTTGGCTAGAAACGCATGGAAATAATCTCTCATATTCTGTGACTTTATGTATGCGCAAACATATTTGTAAACGTAATTTTTAAAACTATGGTCTTTTATGGTGTAAATGTACCGAATTATTATATGTTTAATTAGTTCATGCTTAGGGACTGTACGAGATACAAAAGCTGTAGGGAAGTCCCTCCACTACGAAGGGGCTCGAGTCGGAGTGAAAAAGCTAGTTTGGAGCGAAGTAGTGCAAGACGTGTTTGTGACAGAGATAATCAGTGGTTAGTACGCAATGAACTAATAACCGTTTAAAAGTTTTAATAATTTTCGTGGAGTAATAATTTTCGTAGTTGGTTAGATAGTCTTTACTATGAAGTGAACCATGTGGCTGTCTAAGTATTTAAAACTTCTTAAATGAAGTATCTAATTTGAATTATTAGAATCGTTGCACAGTACCGAAATTTTGCAACGTATAACAGTGATTACAAAGAACAAAAAATTGGTTCAAATGGCTTTAAGCACTATGGGACTTAACATCTGAGGTCATCAGTCCCCTAGACTTAGAACCACTTAAACCTAACTAACCTAAGGACATCACGCACATCCATGCCCGAGGCAGAATTCAAACCTGCGACCGTAGCAGCAGCGCGATTCCGGACTGAAGCGCCTAGACCCACTCGTCCACACAAAAAACAGATGTGGGCAATAACAGTTCAGAGACCTACAACTATCTTATTCACATTACAGGCTTGTGATGGTGCTTTTAGTAGTATATTTGTGTTAATGCATCTGCTGTTACTGTGTTTTGTTGAGAATGTTACCTAAAACTCAATCAGTAGCTTGGTAAGTATTGCAAAATTAGTCCTGCAGCAGTAAAATTTTAAAGCCACCTCATATCCAAACCTTTAATACTTTTCTTCTATTGAGTGGTGTATTGTGATAAGGATTCCCCTTTACATACTAAAACATACGCTGGCCTTTCATGTCAGGAAGTTTACTGCTGATACATTTAATCATTTACACTATGGGATCAAAAGTATCCCTACACCTGGCTGGAAATGACTTACAAGTTCGTTGCGCCCTCCATTAGTAATGCTGGAATTCAGTATGGTGTTGGCCAACCCTTTGCCTTAACGACAGCTCCATTCTCGTAGGCATATGTCCAATCACGTGTTGGAAGGTTTCTTGGGGAATGGCACCCTATTATTCCCAGAGTTCTGCACTGAGGAGAAGTATTGATGTCGGTCGCTGAGGCCTGACACAAAATCGGCCTTCCAAAACATCTCAAAGGTGTTCTATAGGATTCACGTCAGGGCTTTCTGCAGGACAGTCCATTAAAGGGATGTAATTGTTGGGTAATTACTCGGCCACAGTCCGTGCATTATGAACAGGTGCTCGATCATGTTGAACGATGCAGTCGCCATCCCTAAATTGCTCCTCAACAGTGATAAGCAAGAAGGTGCTTAAAACATCAATGCCGGCCTGTGCTGTGATAGTGCTACACAAAACAACAAGGGGTGCAAGCCCCTTCCATGAAAACCACATCCAAACCATGACACCACCACGTCCGAATTTTGTTGTTTGTTCAAATGGTTCAAATGGCTCTGAGCACTATGGGACTTAATGGTTCAAATGGCTTTGAGCACTATGGGACTTAATATCTGAGGTCATCAGCCTCCTAGACCTAGAACTACTTAAACCTAACTAACGTAAGAACATCACACACATCCATGTTCGAGGCAGGATTCGAAACTGCGACAGTAGCAGCAGCGCAGTTCCGGACTGAAGCGCCTAGAACCGCTCGGCCACCAAGGCTTTATTGTTGGGACAGCACACGATGGCAGATGACGTTCACCGGTTCACCGGGTATTCGCCATACGCACACCCTGCAGCGGATCTCCACATTGTGCACCGTGATTTGTCACTCCACACAACGTTGTACCACTTTTCAATCGTCCAATGTTTACGCTCCTTAAAGCAAGCGAGGCGTCGTTTGGCATTTACCAGCATGATGTGTGGCTTAGGAGCAGCCGATCGACCATTAAAACCAGGTTTTCTCATTTTCTCATCTCCCGCCTAACTGTCATAGTATTTGCAGTGGATCCTAATGCAGTTTGGAATTCCTGTGTGATGGTCTGGATAGATGTCTGCCTATTACACATTACGACCCTCTTCAACTGTCGACGGTCTCTGTCAGTCAACAGACGTGGTCGACCTATACGCTTTTGTACTGTACGTGTCCCTTCACGTTTCCATTTCACTGTCACATCGGAAACAGTGAACCTAGAGCTGTTTAGGAGTGTGGGAATCTCGCATACAGACTATGACACAAGTAACACCCTATCACGTGACCACGTTCGAAATTCGTGAGTTCCACGGAGTACCCCATTCTGCTCTCACACGATGTCTAATGACTACTGATGTTGCTGATATGGAGTACCTGATAGCACAATGCGCCTAATATAAAAACGTATGTTTTTGCGGATGTCCGGATACTTTATGTTACTTAGTGAATCTGATTTGCTAATACATCCTGAGGTGTGCTGCTCTTTTCGTGCCCAATATACTGAACTGTTTTGTGATTCAAGCAAAGTTTACTCAAATTAGTTTAGTTGGTTAGCAGTTCATTTACTTGGAATTACTTTGCCTATTTAGGCTAGCGACCGTATTCATTTGAGTGACTACAATTTTATTTTCCAACTGTAATATCGTTGGTTCGATTACAGCTAGAATAACCGATGCTTCCATTCAATACGTAACCTCTTTGATGACGAAATACAGTCCGATAAACTTTCATTAGCACCCGATTATGGTCACGGTCAACGTTAATTCCTGTCAAAGGAATAACGTTATAGGGGACTTCCTCTTGCAGTAGTAACTCATAGAGTTATGAGTGCTCAAAGTGAGTTAGTATTGTCTTCTGTCTCAATGCTAAATTCTGACACTGTTCTTTTGTGAGAAACATTAACCATCGAAATCATAATTAAGGATAATATGTGAAGTCTGTACGTTTTTTCTGGATACAAGGACTCCCTAGTTTCAAGTTAAACGCTCACGAATAAGTACAAAAGAGTAATATTCAGACAAGATGAAATGCTGTTACGATATATAAAAGAGTCCGGTTTACCTTAAAAAAGTGCTCATAGTATTAATTTTATTTGCGACTCCGAAGTTAGATGCTACGAAAGATAGCCAAGGTTGTAGCAAGGTCACGCCGTTTAGCAGGCGCGACGAGCAAAGACGATAAATGTACACTGTAACTATGAACAGAGGAGAGAATTTACGGTCTTTGTAAGTCACATGTATTCTATATGGATACATAATCTTCGGGGAGAATTCCGATAAATGAGAAGTGGCTACATGTACACGTCGGATACTGAATCAGAATCCAAAGGTATGCTCCAGAGAAACCAGGTGTACTCCAAACAGTAGGGGAGAGTGCTATAGCTAGAGGATAGTGTACCAAGGTATCAGTTATTGACTGATTTTAAAATCACTTGAAGGATTGCGCACTAGAGACAGCCGTAAGCAGTTTCCACCATTTTCTACAGTTTTTGTTGTTGTTAGACACGAGTTTGTGCTTGAGCAGCATTAGTAAATACTTCAAATTCTAGACATTTAAGAGCCTTGTAATATACCAAAGTTACTAGGAATGCATTGTTAATTCTTGAGTTACAGAATTATGTGAACATTAAAATGATATATATTTTTAGAACTAACTATACAACATCCGGACAGTTAAGCCGTTCTTCTTCGGTGGTGCACCATCTTTTACCGAGAGTGTGCCGTTCACTATGGAAGATGTCGCATTTGAAAATGAACTGAGTTTCTTTAACTTAGTAAGAGTTTGACTGTTTTGAAAATTCACTTACTATTCCAAAATTTTGTTGGTATTTGGATCACCAACTCAATGTATTTGTAATTTAGTAATTAAGGTTTCCTTCAGAGTTGCCAATAATATTTTTATTAGTGGGTAGTTTCGAACATTTTCGTTCATTCTCAAACAATCACCTGCATTAGTAATGTCTCACTCTACATAACATATATCTTTTTACATCACATCAGCATAACAAATGTTGCTTGACAGGCGCCTGTTAAATTTTTATGTATAAACTTCTAAAGAAACCTATTGAATTTTGAGTGTACCAAGACAATCGTAATGCAGTCAAGTAAGATCTATTATAATGATCTGATGTAAAAGAAATGTATTATGTACGGTGAAACATCACAAATGCAGGTAATGATTTGAGAAAGAGTAAAAGTGTTCGAAACTAGTCATTAATAAATATGTTATATGCAACTCGGGAAGAAAGTTTAATTAATAATTTACAAATACAGCATTAACAAGATTTTACCGATTGCAATGCTTTTAAATATCAACAGAATATTTTTTCCTGTGTACATGATCATGTGTTATTTTGGAACGAATTTTCCCCTTTGGAAAAACCTTATCCTCTGCGATTAATTTTTGTAATTTCAGAGAAAGACTGCAGCTCATAAAAAGTGAACGCCATAATTTAAAAACGGAATAATGAAATATTTGACACTTATATCACAGGGCTAGCAAGAGATGAAAGTCAAAAAACTGGACTAAGGAGCAACACTTTCCGCTACTGAGTCAATACTCTAAACACACACACACACACACACACACACACACACACACACACACACACAAATAATATGAAAGAACTAATTGCAAGGAACTACGAATCACGTCTGCTTCTAGCTTTAATTGGCCTTGTAGAGCGCGAAACGTTGGAAAGTGCCTCTGCGCAGAGATGTGGAGCAATAGGGATCCGTGGAATGGAGGAGGTTTGCTTATGTGTGGCAACACAGAGAGAGCAGAAACCTACCATGCTCCGAGGCCTCATAGAGTGTTTCTGATGGAAACAGTGAATAAAACTGCATCGTCACTGAAGTAGAGCCACGTTGCAGTTTCGAGCAGCGCTGTTCACGGCAAGACGATCTGAGCAAGGCGACGTCTCACTCGCTGCTGGTGTTAATAGAGGGTGCTGAGCCAAACGGTTCAAGTCAGCGCAGGGCGAAAAGTGGAGGAACATACAAGACACCAATGCTCTGCTGGTGCCATAAGCAAATCTAGGATGGTCAAATAGAATGAGTTTTGAGGGGCCATTTAGATGGTCGTTTTTTCCTGGATATGTTGCTAGTGAAACAGAAAAGAAAATGGCTGTTAGTGGTACAAGGTGCCCTCCACCACGCACCATACTGTACCTTGCTCAGCATTTATGTAGATGTACCTGAGGACTCCTGAGTATGCTCAGTGGATCATGAGGTGCCGTGATACGTAAAAAGGACAGAAGGAAGATAAGCGTTTAACGTCATGGCCACGACTGGATCATTAAAGAAGGATCGCAGACTCGGGTAAGCGAAGGAGAGGCAAAGGAAACGGCTGTGCTCTTTTAAAGGATATATCCCGCATTTGTTTCAATGGATTAAGGGAAATTGCAAAAAAACTACATTCTGATAGCCGTGGGTAACGAACCACTATTCTCTGCACATGATTCCAGTGTACTTATCGCAGTGCCATTTTACATGATCTGAGATAAAAAGCGGTAAGAATAAAATTTTCTAATATTTTAAAGTGAACTCCATGTATTCTCGGTATTCAATGGTCTTAAAAGGTCCGATTCGGTAACTGTGCGGTCAGCGTGGCAGATTACTACCTAAAGGGGCCCGGGTTCGATTTCCAGACGAGTCAAAGACTTTCTACTCGGGAACTTTGTGCTGTGCTCTCCTTATGTTCGTATCCTCACTCCACTCTTGAGATGGCTGTATGGGCACGTCCCGAAAGCCAATAAGTTTTAAAAAACTGTCTCAAAATCTTTTCTACTCCAAAGGTTGGATTGCAACCTTACGAATTATTTCTAAAAGAACACAGTCCTGGTTGCAAAATAATGATTACTGAATAACGCGTTTCACCCTTTTGGGACATCACGAATTTATCTACACAGAAAGGGAAAATGAGAAATATTAACAACAAAAGGAGTCAACGTCCTACCATGCACCTCTACAATGAGTATTAAATAAGTAATTTAAAAAACATTGTAATGGAAAACTTACGTAGCATTCTTCAAAAAGTGTGCGAGATAGGGCGTGGAGCTATAAGGCAAATAAAGCCGTAAGAAATGTTGAAAGTAATAGTTGAAGGGAAAGAAAAGGGCAAAGAAGCCAGAGCGAAAACTGCATTCTTTACCTCAAAGACACAGACGTACCATCCCAGAAATAGCACCACGCTCACGAACCTGTATAACTGTGGTATCAGCTGTATACACGGCAGTAGTTTCCTCAGAACATACATGTAAAAATATAACACTCGACCACGATATTATTGCACTCACCCTCCCGTGGCCGTTACCGAAAAGATGCGATGACGTTGCAGTAAACAAGCACAGTGGTGATTAAGGAACACTGTGACTGCTTCCAGGACACTTTTGAGATATGGGGACGTGCTTTATCATGAAGCATCAACACCCGTTGTCGCAGTTTTCCCGGATGTTTCACCCTAACTGCATACACATGCTTCATTCTCTGATCGATGTCTACCGGTATTTGTCCTTCGGCATCCAAAGAAAGAGTAACAGCACGCTGGTTCCGTTTGGAGGCATTTAGTAATGATGTCACCATAGTTCACGTTTCCGCATTTGCTGTACGCACGGAGTGACACGAATGGTACCTTGCCTACAGTCAGTGTTTAGATACCCGCATCGGAGAGGCGCGACGTTACATGCACGACGCAGCAAAACCCTCAAACGAAAGATTTTTGATCGCCCCTTATAAATATTAACAGTGCCTTGCTGAATTACTCTAGTATAATCAATGTACACAGGAGGATCTTTTGATAAACGGAAGACAAAGCCTAATGGATATCGTGTTATTGTCAACTTCTTAGCTTCAGGATCTGCCTATTGATGCCTAATGGATACCGAATTCGTGTCAAAATTTAAATCCATTCATCACCACCCCACACCACCCACACACACAATATTGTTAGGACAATTATAAAACTAATTCAGGATATATACACTCCTGGAATTGAAATAAGAACACAGTGATTTCATTGTCCCAGGAAGGGGAAACTTTATTGACACATTCCTGGGGTCAGATACATCACATGATCACACTGACAGAACCACAGGCACATAGACACAGGCAACAGAGCATGCACAATGACGGCACTAGTACAGTGTATACCCATTTTTCGCAGCAATGCAGGCTGCTATTTTCCCATGGAGACGATCGTAGAGATGCTGGATGTAGTCCTGTGGAACGGCCTGCCATGCCATTTCCATCTGGCGCCTCAGTTGGACCAGCGTTCGTGCTGGACGTGCAGACCGCGTGAGACGACGCTTCATCCAGTTCCCAACATGCTCAATGGGGGACAGATCCGGAGATCTTGCTGGCCACGGTAGTTGTCTTACACCTTCTAGAGCACGTTGGGTGGCACGGGATACATGCGGACGTGCATTGTCCTGTTGGAACAGCAAGTTCCCTTGCCGGTCTAGGAATGGTAGAACGATGGGTTCGATGACGGTTTGGATGTACCGTGCACTATTCAGTGTCCCCTCGACGATCACCAGAGGTGTACGGCCAGTGTAGGAGATCGCTCCCCACACCATGATGCCGGGTGTTGGCCCTGTGTGCCTCGGTCGTATGCAGTCCTGATTGTGGTGCTCACCTGCACGGCGCCAAACACGCAGACGACCATCATTGTCACCAAGGCAGAAGCGACTCTCATCGCTGAAGATGACACGTCTCCATTCGTCCCTCCATTCACGCCTGTCGCGACACCACTGGAGGCGGGCTGCACGATGTTGGGGCGTGAGCGGAAGACGGCCTAACGGTGTGTGGGACCGTAGCCCAGCTTCATGGAGACGGTTGCGAATGGTCCTCGCCGATACCCCAGGAGCAACAGTGTCCCTAATTTGCTGGGAAGTGGCGGTGCGGTCCCCTACGGCACTGCGTAGGATCCTACGGTCTTGGCGTGCATCCGTGCGTCGCTGCGGTCCGGTCCCAGGTCGACGGGCACGTGCACCTTCCGCCGACCACTGGCGACAACATCGATGTACTGTGGAGACCTCACGCCCCACGTGTTGAGCAATTCGGTGGTACGTCCACCCGGCATCCCGCATGCCCACTATACGCCCTCGCTCAAAGTCCGTCAATTGCACATACGGTTCACGTCCACGCTGTCGCGGCATGCTACCAGTGTCAAAGACTGCGATGGAGCTCCGTATGCCACGGCAAACTGGCTGACACTGACGGCGGCGGTGCACAAATGCTGCGCAGCTAGCGCCATTGGACGGCCAACACCGCGGTTCCTGGTGTGTCCGCTGTGCCGTGCGTGTGATCATTGCTTGTACAGCCCTCTCGCAGTGTCCGGAGCAAGTATGGTGGGTCTGACACACCAGTGTCAATGTGTTCTTTTTTTTCCATTTCCAGGAGTGTATTAATACACTCCAAAACCCATGAGTCATACACTTTCTGTTGCCTTTCATCAATTTCGATACCAGACTCAATACGCAGTCTAAAATGTCTCTTCCCCTCACCCCCCCCCCCCCCCCCCCCTTACCCAGACTATCATAACCTTTACCATGTCATCACCCATTTCATGCCACTAGCTATAATTTTGTGTTTATGTTGACTTACGTATGAAAACCTATGTAATAAGAAACTTGCTACTTTACGAAACCCTCGGATGGACAGGCCAAATACGTGAAATCAGCATTTACAGTTGTGGCAGTCTGCTTAGTGGGAGATGTTCTTAATAGTGATGACACCAATTATCGTCATCTCGATCCTGGCAGCACCAGAATTGGAGAGTGCGAACCAGGTGCGGATGCCGGCAAAAAGGAGCTGAAATATATCCACAATATTACTCTGATGAATGTCCGGCACAGCGCGCGACGTAACAGTTTGTCAGTCATCGAGATTGTATAAATTCCTAAGAATGATTAACTTCCAGTTCTTCGTAATTATTTCTTCACCCTGAATTCAATAAACTGTTCTAAGCTAGACGCCAATAAACAAACACTGCAGAATGATGTCGGTTCAATACATACCATACTACAAAACACAAATGTAAATGAAGTAACGTATTTTGTTCGTTAATCAATAAAGTGTTGCGCTTCTTGAGTTCCTGCCTATCTTTTAGTTCAACAGTTCAATGTAGCTGCAATGACAACAAGCAGAGTTCATTAGTCTTTACAGAATACAATGCTATGGCCAACATTATACTGAATATACTCGTACATCTCCATCTATACCTACATGATTACTCCGTAGTTCACAATTAAGTGCCTGGTATTCATCGAACAATGTTCAAATTATTTCACTATCGTTCCACTCTTGAAAAGAGCCCGGGAAAAACGAACACTAAAATCTCTCCGTGCCAGCTCTGATTTCTCTTATTTCATTACCAGTGTACTGTAGGTGGTCGCAAAAAAAATTTCGGAGCAAAAAGTTAGTGACTCAGATTTCATGAGAAGATCCTACCATAATAAAAAGTGCCTTTGTTTTAATGATTGCCACCTCAATTCACATATCATATCCGTGAGACAGACTATCCTATTTCGCGATAATACAAAGCTCTGAACCTTTTCGATGACCTCCGTCAATCCAATCTGACGCGAAAAAGAGGATGGACAAGAGTAATGTATGCAGTCTCTCTAGTAGGTCTGTTGCATTTTTTAAGTGTTCTGCCAATAACGCACTCTGGTTCGCTTTCCTACAACATTATCTATGGAATAGAATCAATTTCAACAATTCGTGACTGAGATCCCAAAATATTTAGTTGAATTCACAGCCTTTAGATTTGTGTGATTTATGGTGTAATAGAAATTCAACGGATTCCTTCTCGTACTCATGTGGATGGCTTCACACCTTTCATTATTTAGACTCAATTGCCATTCTTCCCGTCATAGAGATATCTTGTGGAAATCATTTTGCAGTTACTGTTGATCAAGGTAGAACAGCGTCATCTTCATAGTTTTCACTATTCAGCAATGGCTTTTCGAAGCTCTTTGACAGTCGGTATTGTAGCCCTGTCGGCGCTGCTCGCACATCCTGTAGGCTGCTGGACCTCCTCCAGTATATCAGGGAACTGTGAGGGTCTCTCTGATACACGACTTCTGTAACATTTTATGAAAATATTAGTCTTCGAGTCTTGTTAGTATTATTAACCTTAGAGATTTATCAGAGTTTCAGTCCGCCTTGCCTCTCAGTAGCCATAGCCATTAAGAGCTCCTAATTTGAAGCTATATACGAGGATGAAAATAAGTATTGACGGTTGCTCAATAAGGACCGCTAAACAGGGTTGGAAAAGATATATTGAGTTCTGCACTACCAGAATGAAGAAGTCAAATTTTTAAAAATATAAAAGTAAATTCATGTCTTTTTTATGGTCACTCGAAGGATGAAGTAACGTAAATAGGATATTCATATTCGGAGTTCTTTTTTCGTTAAATATCTTGAACTCCTGAAAATAGAGCTTAACTCTGAACGATTAAGGCATAACGGAAACAATAAACATACACTTAGTAACAAAAGTTTGTTATTAAACACAATAGTAATCGATTCTACTATGCTAATTTAATAAATCCATGGCTAATCGACGTCATTAAATGTAGCTTTTCTCTGGTCAGCTGAAGAAGTATTGTGATTCACCGCAAGCATTGGAACGACGAACATCTGCGTGATACGTCTAATGATTCTGTGTTTACTTAACTCATAGCACTGCCTTAGGTTATTTTGTGAACTATGGAGCTAGAATAACACAAATTCTAAGAATCATTATTTCAGCGCAGATCTTTTAAACACTTAAGTATCTCGGTATAGGGTAAGGTGTGTAAACATAATACAGCCAAAACTTACCAAAAAATGACACATCCAGTTTATTCATAAGAAACGTATACTGATTACAAATGTTTCTATTGTTAGTTATGTTGCCATCACTTAGGAATAGTTGGTCATAATTTGTTTTTCCATCAGAAACTTCACATTGGAGGAAAGAACAATTATTTTGTTGAACAGCACTTTCAGACTGAATTTAAATGTGCACCAAATTCTAGGACATCTGCAACATTTACGCAAATACCGTATACCTACCAACTCTGTTACATACAAAGGAAATTGTGCTTTGTTTGCTGAATTATTCATTGACACATTTGTTATATGCAGGTGGTTATTAAGTGGTCATTATAATCCTAAAATTCGATACGCCTCATTCAAAAATGAGACACAGATGATTTCTAAAACTGATAAATTACCGCTTACTGCCTAGCCACCATCCACAAAGCGGTGTACCGCGGGTTGCCACCCATCTCAAACTCCTGCAACACAACCGTGGGAGACTATTAGGCGAAAAGCAGGAGAGCCGGAAAGCTATGCATGTGAGCAAACATGTAGCAAGTACAAAAAAGACATAGGGAACTAGGGAGACTTATTGTTATTGTGACACCTTTTTGAAATCTGACGACGGCGTGAATGATAGCGATCCCTTTGGACAAGCCACAGCAGATACTATTGTAATGAATGTCTTTTTGTCAGTGAGGAGAAAGGAGACAGACTATAAACGAAGTAGAAACTACCTGGCAGATTAAAACTATGTGCCCGACCAGCACTCGAACTCGGGACCTTCCCTTAAGCGGGAAAGTACTCTAGCCGACTAAGCTACCCAAGGACGCCTCACGACACTTCCTCACAGCTTTACTTTCACAAGTACCTCGTCTCCTACCTTCAAATCTACACAGAAGCTCGCATGCGAGACTTGCAAGACTAGCACTCCGGGAAGAAAGGATCTCCGGCCGCGGTGGCCGTGCGGTTCTAGTCGCTGCAGTCCGGAGCTGCGGGACTGCTACGGTCGCAGGTACGAATCCTGACTCGGGCATGGATGTGTGTGATGTCCTTAGGTTGGTTAGGTTTAAGTAGTTCTAAGTTCTAGGGGACTGATGACCTAAGATGTTAAGTCCCATAGTGCTCAGAGCCATTTGAACCATTTGAAGAAAGGATCTGCAGCGACATGGTTTAGCTACAGTCTGGGGATTGTTTCTAGAATGACTATAATTGAAGTTGTTAATGACAAAGATGTCCTGTGCAAGCTAACATACCGTAGATGTTCGGGCTCACATGTGGTACCTCTTCGTCGAAATGTCTTGGCTCAAACTCGTCTAGGGGATGAACCGCACGTGTTGTATTACACGCCGTAAATTACACACTTGTGAGCCTTTGTCTACATTGTTCGGCTGATGGCAAGTTTGCGAAATACGAAGGTAATATAACTTATAATAACAGTAATAATAATATCGGGAACTAAATTAACGACCCATGAATGATGTAGTCCACACAGTTGCAATTTTGATAGAGTAATGTTTATTCAGAAAGCAAACTAATATCGAAAGTGGTCGTATTTAGAGTTACTGTTACACTCAAACGCATGTCCACTTCACACAGTTCGATTATTCACAATCTTAGCGCGAATTACAAGTTCGATACTCCAACTCGTTAACTATTCGTAAAGTTAGACTTCACACCAGGCGCGCGGCTGCTCGCCGCTCAGAGACTAAGTCCGACGATACCACACAACGCGTAAATTTCTAAGTTGTTTCACTTCCTAGCTGCCTAACGACCGACTGTCCACTTTCGCGTTTCAGTCCGAACTGTCCCTTTGGCGTCTCCAGACGAAATATGTCCGTTTTCGCGTCTCCACCCGAATTGTTCCTTTGGTGTCTGGATCAGAACTGCCTGTCTCCGACTGCGTTTCCCGCTTGCCGAATTTCTTCGCTCAAATGACTAGCACAGTTCCCTTTCCTGAAGCCGTCCATATCATTGTCTACAGTTTATTCTACATTACATTTTAACATATTTAAATAATCAAAGCTTGACCACTTTCGCGCTCTAAATAAAGTAACAATAAGATCCGTTACATAATAGACGTTAAATTCATTTACATAAAACCAGTACAATTTCCTTCCTAACTTTGAATGTCACGGCCAATAGCCGTGCACCGATGTGCTTTCTTATAAATACATAAAGAAAAAAGTAAGTATTATGCACTAAACTTTACAACAAACACTCTGTTACCTAATGATTCAATAAGGTGCCATGCTGTCATCGTTCATTGTGTTTTGTGTGGAGGAAATACTGATCTGATGCTCAACTGAAAATACTGATAATTTAAATTTCCTATCTCTTTTAAACAAGTAAAGTTACAGAGCTAATATTTAGAACATTTGTCATTTTAATGATGCGCTTTTATATGAAATGTCGGTCGTTAAGATCGACCTCAGCGTTCAGATTTTAGCATTCGGGTCTTTGTTACAAAACTTGTTAATTTCACTTTAACAGTAAATCCTAAACTATTACAGATAGGATCAATATTAAAGTTGTATTCACATCACCATGAAAATTTATGAAGAATGGTAGATTTAAATAACTGTGTCTTAATTCCCTGAATTACTACAGAATTAAACAATTTCCATAAATGTTTTCGTTTACAACCGATCTTAGGTCCGCCATATTTAACACTGCTACGTCTCCTCGGCCACAAGAGCCTTCTACTCGGTTTCCCTAAGACGTTGGTTCTCGTCTGTCTCACTCGCACACTACAGCGCTTAGGCCTCAATAGACAATAGATGGCTATGAATTTCACTATCTCGTGGTGAATCTGCACTCTTTGTGGCGTGCGCTCCTGAACGACAAGGTTCGTTTCACAATTCCTGAAGACTGACTCTTTCAGTCATATACTTAAATGAGGACAAAATGCTCGTTAACTCACACCTGGCAGTTGAATTGTTATTAGAAACGGCGAGAGAACCTGCTGTACCAAATAAATTTAAACTGCCTTATAACGTAATAAAATACAAATGCTGGCAGGAGGTTATTGAGAATTTTTTTTACCAAGAAAGGAAAATCAAGAAACTAAAGACAAAAACATTCTACACATAAACACAATAGTTATTATCGGATCAACTGCACATGGATAATTAAATGAATCCAATTTCAGAGACGTAATATGAGTTTACAGTTGACAAATTCCAATTAAGCTAATGGACAGACGTGCAGTCAGGTACAGGTTGCGGGTAAGGCATTAAAAAGTAAATCCATAAGTCATTTAATACAGGGCCGGTTGCAGTTGAATACATATTTTTGGTAATGCTCCAATTGAGTTTAAGTGGTGTCCAGAGGGAAAAGTACAGGCTGACATTATTATAGGGCAAATGTATTGAAATTAAGGTACAGATATGTTCTGATAAATTCAATGAACTTGTTATTGATTGTCAGAATATCTTCCACTACTTCACATTATTTAGGATGCTTGTGGGATGATGTTACGTGATGCTGGCTAATACAATTAACTTCAGAAAGTGGGGAACGACTATATGAGAGCAAAGATAGAACGCAGTCGAAGATATCACCAGAGCCACAGAGAAATACCGATAGCAAAATAAGCGCTAACCAACACCTTTCCCATGGAGGATAGCTCTGGTTCACGAGTTGGACATTTTGGAGCGAAGATGACTATTTGAAATAAAATAATCCGTTGCTCACAGCAGGCAAGGAAGTTAGGAATGTCCTCATTGCCATCGAATCGTGAACTCTAAATACAATTTTTCAGAGAGAAACTGACTAATTTAAAATTTGAAAAATATATTTCATCATAGGTGCAACTTAGGTCAAGTCTGGATCTAACTACACTCCTGGAAATGGAAAAAAGAACACATTGACACCGGTGTGTCAGACCCACCATACTTGCTCCAGACAATGCGAGAGAGAAGTACAAACAATGATCACACGCACGGCACAGCGGACACACCAGGAACCGCGGTGTTGGCCGTCGAATGGCGCTAGCTGCGCGGCATTTGTGCACCGCCGCCGTCAGTGTCAGCCAGTTTGCCGTGGCATACGGAGCTCCATCGCAGTCTTTAACACTGGTAGCATGCCGCGACAGCGTGGACGTGAACCGTATGTGCAGTTGACGGACTTTGAGCGAGGGCGTAAAGTGGGCATGCGGGAGGCCGGGTGGACGTACCGCCGAATTGCTCAACACGTGGGGCGTGAGGTCTCCACAGTACATCGATGTTGTCGCCAGTGGTCGGCGGAAGGTGCACGTACCCGTCGACCTGGAACCGGACCGCAGTGACGCACGGATGCACGCCAAGACCGTAGGATCCTACGCAGTGCCGTAGGGGACCGCACCGCCACTTCCCAGCAAATTAGGGACACTGTTGCTCCTGGGGTATCGGCGAGGACCATTCGCAACCGTCTCCATGAAGCTGGGCTACGGTCCCGCACACCGTTAGGCCGTCTTCCGCTCGCGCCCCAACATCGTGCAGCCCGCCTCCAGTGCTGTCGCGACAGGCGTGAATGGAGGGACGAATGGAGACGTGTCGTCTTCAGCGAAGAGAGTCGCTTCTGCCTTGGTGCCAATATGGTCGTATGCGTGTTTGGCGCCGTGCAGGTGAGCGCCACAATCAGGACTGCATACGACCGAGGCACACAGGGCCAACACCCGGCATCATGGTATGGGGAGCGATCTCCTACACTGGCCGTACACCTCTGGTGATCGTCGAGGGGACACTGAATAGTGCACGGTACATCCAAACCGTCATCGAACCCATCGTTCTACCATTCCTAGACCGGCAAGGGAACTTGCTGTTCCAACAGGACAATGCACGTCCGCATGTATCCCGTGCCACCCAACGTGCTCTAGAAGGTGTAAGTCAACTACCCTGGCCAGCAAGATCTCCGGATCTGTCCCCCATTGAGCATGTTTGGGACTGGATGAAGCGTCGTCTCACGCGGTCTGCACGTCCAGCACGAACGCTGGTCCAACTGAGGCGCCAGGTGGAAATGGCATGGCAAGCCGTTCCACAGGACTACATCCAGCATCTCTACGATCGTCTCCATGGGAGAATAGCAGCCTGCATTGCTGCGAAAGGTGGATATACACTGTACTAGTGCCGACATTGTGCATGCTCTGTTGCCTGTGTGTATGTGCCTGTGGTTCTGTCAGTGTGATCATGTGATGTATCTGACCCCAGGAATGTGTCAATTAAGTTTCCCCTTCCTGGGACAATGAATTCACGGTGTTCTTATTTCAATTTCCAGGAGTGTATAACGAAATGGAAAATGGCAAAGCAATGTAGTTCGGATTGTATATTTGTACATTCATTCTTATTAAACCTCTCGATAATAGATTGGAAAACGCATTTCTTGTATAATCTTACAGCAACACTCTTGCCTGTATGATGTGACCTAATTCTGGCCATTACCATTACATCATTACCTGAAGTAACATGAAGTGGTCATGAACGTTACTTGAGCTATTATGTATGCATTCCAATATAAATAACACATTTAAACTGAAATAGCCCCCAAGAGATTAGAAAGTCATTACTTACACCAATAGTTTTCTACACGATACTAGTGTTATTAGAATTTTAACTCCTTTTGATACCTATATTGTATGCTCATTATAATTTTTATGATATTCGTGTATTTGTACCTCTTTTCTCATTTGCTATACTGAACATTTGCCTACACTTCTGTGGTTTTTATGGATCTCTGTGTACTTCCTTACTTAATGACTCGAAAGTGCCGTATCTGAGCTTAAAATCTGAGAACACATTTGCTGTTTATTTCAGTACATGGAACGTTAAAAGTAGGGCATTATGTTATCTATCGTTATACAACGGTTTCCGTTAGTTTTTGGAACAAGTAATTCGCAAAAAATAACAATAAAGCAGAGAATGTTCTATCTCTAGGAAATAGATTTTGTCTTTTCAAATAAGTATGAATATTAATGGCTCTGTTGTGGAAACAGACGGACTCTGGAAGATATTTGGGGAGATACTTTAGAGTTAGTTTTGGATAAACTATTCATACAAAAGATTGTTTAAAAATAAAATACATTTTTATCGAGTATGGTGTTTTTAAAACACCCGACCCCTTGTGGACCCGTTACCTACTGCAATGATTGATATTCTCCTTCTCTGCAAAGAAAATATTGAAAAGAAGTCAGACATATTGTACCGTGGCTAGAAGGATCCAGTTTATCGCTATACTCCGTCAACTATTCAAAACTATTTCTAACATTCAATTTTAAAACTTTGAACTTATCTGGCTACGTCTATGATAAATTTTTGTTATAACCTTCTTATCACTCTGTCCTTACACATCTGATGATAATTAGTTGGTTCCTAATATTTGTCCCTAAGGGACGCACACTTACCGTTTGTACTCCGCTATGATTTTTATCAATAGTAATCGATATTGGTAACAAATTTCAGCTTTGCAGTCTTCCGATTGCTTACACCTCTACTTATCTAAATTTTCACCAAGTTACTCACTCTCAATAAGAGCACACATTACCATCCATGATGAACCTCTACTTACACTATTTGTTGTAGCAGCCATTTTAACACATATTCAGTCCATATCTATACTAAACTGACTTCATTTGCGATTACGATCAGGCAAGTATTCTTTACAAGTGACGTTCTCCTAGATGATCAGAAAGAAAATTGACAGCTAAATTCATTATATTGTCAAAGAAATAGCTATAGGAAAGAGTGTGTGCTTCAGCAAACCTGCAAACTTACAGACAATTCTATCAGTTCTTCTCATTTACAAAATAAAATTAATTTCTCCATGTAATCCGTTGTGGTTCGTGGAGGAACCGTAATTGATCAACATACTTTAAATATCGAAGTACAAAAATCAACCTTCAATTACTAATTGTTATTTTTCGCAAACTGTACGGCGGATTACGGATTCTGATGGCCCGTATTCCGGTGCTTAAGGTCACTGCCCCAATTAATGGTTCTCATTGGTTCTATTTCCCGAACAATTACATGTTAGTCTGATGTCGTAGTTAAGATTAAAATAAGAATTTTAATTCTCTTTCTTACATCTGTTTCGTATACTGAAGACATGAGTAGGTTGAACTGTAAACACAGTTATGCTTACTCCATTAGTTTGCTTACGCAAGTAAACATTTTAAATAATTAAAAGCAAATTGATCCATCAAATAATATTTGTTCACACAGATATGGAAGTTTTCTATTCTGAGATGTGACTATTGCAGGGATGACATGTTCCTGTAAAGTTAAAAGGTGACATAATTATATCAAAAGTTGAAGGATGAGGTACTAGCTTCATTTCATCTATCTCAAGCTTCTACTTCTTTCTTTACTCAGTAACAAGAGATATTACTGTTGATATTTTGTATAAAATATTTTCTCGACGTCTTTTTTCCAAGAGAATGGTAACTAAGTCTCCCAAAAAATTACACCAATCGCGAATTTTAGGAAACTTTATTTCTGTGCTTCAAACCAATAAATTGAGTAGTGTCTGAAAATTTCAAACAGTTTCCAATATATATTTTTTTTTGCGAAGAATTACACCGAAAATGAAGTCTGAGTCAGATTGATGTGATGGAAGCGAGCGATTAGTAACTACGCCAGCTATTGTTTACTTTCATAACATCACAGGCTGAAAATAAATTACATATTAAAATTGTGTATAAGGCTAAGGACTTGCTGAAAAATACCTTAATCTTTCAAATTTATTACAGATTCTTGTCTTTTATCTTCATTAGATGCTTGTCAAACGCAAAACATGCGGGGTACAGGAAATTCATCACTTCTGAAAAATATTTACTGTCGTGGAAATGCTGCCATTCTTGGATATCGCTCTGCTTTCTTTGATTGTTCAAAGTAATGCATGCCTTACCCTTCTTACATATTTATTTTCGGCCATAGAAGCTAATTAGTGGACACTCCAAAAATGATGTGAATCCCCTAGCACACATTCCAGAATTATAGTTTACTATCCTTCTCTAGTGTATGCAGAATGTTCCTAGTGTTCTAGCCCTACAAAAGGTCGCTGTTAAGATATGAGTAGCTTGACATTATTTACATTAATTAGTAAAGGAACATCTCCCGAAAACAATTCTCAAACTTTACCACCTGTGTCGTCTTCCTCTATTAATAATCACCTAGTTGACGAAAATAAATTCCTTAACCTCTTTCACAGTTACAAAACCTTCAGCTTAACAGTGGACCCAGTATTTCGATTAACTGTTCACGGCTGCTGTAAAAATTATACGTTTTGCAACTAACCGTAACTACTATTGTCTATTATCGATGTAACGTTCTAAAGCTTGCAAAGTTATTCAACTGCGAAAGCGTCTCGAGTTATGGTATACGTTTTATGTCTCTGCAGCGCGTATTCTCGAACATGGGAATGACAAGTTTTCCTTAGCGATGGAACGTACATTCTGCCACCATTCATATATTTCCCGCGATTTTCAAAGCCATCTGCGAGTGAGCAAGAAATGAAATTTATAGTTGGCAGCGTGGTATTGAGAGGCAGACGCGGAGGGACAAGTGCTGCTATTAGGTGCTGGCGCAGCACAAAACTCGCCGACCAATATCCCCGGTAAGCTATATGGAAGGGGGTGGGATGGCCAATATATAAGATTAATTTCCCGTAACCTACCGGAGGGCTCCCATAATTTAACACCGCTTGGCCCTCGCTCCCTTTGCAACGGATTCTCATTAGGAAACAGCGCTTCTAATCATTATGACATTTATGAGGTAACATATTAAAACATTTAAAATTCCTGAATTTACAAATTCTTGTGCCATACGACGTAGATTATCGGTTTCATCACAAGCCTTTGTAATTACATTGAGATATTGTATGGGCCACGAGTATATACTCTCATATTACACGCAGTGGAAATTCAAGGTTGCACATAAAGTTGTGCGTCTGAATATATTTTCTGTAATCAGTGCCACGCGGTTGCGGCGGTCCCCTTTATTTGATAACTCGAAAGTTAGGCGTCTAAATCACTAAGCAGCGAAGATATGTAGACTCTGTAATCCAATGTGAATTACCTTGTATTGTGAGATGAAGATATAATACTTACGAGTATCACACGAATCATGACCCATATGGTAACTTCGTATAAAACATATATTTTTTAACCGGATATCATTTAATATTGACTCACGACAACTCGAAGTGATACTAACGAGAATGAACGAAGATAAGTTTGCCACCGTTATTTTGCTGGACTAAATTATTTAATTTTTTAATGGGTGATGACAATTACTAACTGATGTTTGGCGTAGTAGTAGGAGAACACCGTTCATAAACAAATATAAACACATAAATTTACGGAGATGAAGGATACTACAGTAAGCATATGATATACGACTATCACGAATTCATTAAGGTAATCAAACAATACAGAGGGATAACCACAACAAAATGAAATTCTCTTTCCTCAAGCTAATAATAATATTACGTCTTTCTGATATAGTTGGTGTTTTGGCACTCTTATGAAGAATCAAGCTGACACGTGTCACCACCCAGTACAATAATCCCGGAATTTTGGTAGAAGTTACCTGGAGTTCTTCCTACGAGAGTCATTTCAAAAATTCTGCACAACGTAAAATTATTGTTCAACTTTTTTTTATTTTACAGGCTTACAATGTACCTCCACTCTTCAATAACAACAACTTTGCGTCTCGGCAACGTTTGCCTTCCCCTTAGGACGTCACCTTTGTTGGGCCGTTTGATTTGTCGGGTCACTGCATCAGATGCCTCTTCAGTGATTTCGAAGCGTTTCGGTCGAATAGTTTCTTGAATTTTGGAAAAGAAACAAAGTCTGGAATTCTCATGCAATTCTTCACAATTCAGCGTACTGTTTCGGGAATGTGAGGTAGTGTGCTATCATGGAGAATCAGCACTCCAGCTGCAGAAGTGTCTGATCAGTTTGGCGAATCTTTGGCTGCAATACAATTCGCAGAAAGTTCGTGAGCTATCACTCTCTTACAGTGGTTTCCTGGGTCACTATTTGTTGCTATCATGGCATTCTTGTCATAAGCCATAATCATTATCAGCTTGATTTCGGACTGTTGGCGACAGCATTTCTGTAGCCCAGGGGAGTCAAGATGTTTCTGCTGGGAGGATGAAGATATCAATCTTGGATCAAACTCTCGAATTCATTTTTCGTGTATGGCAACAGTCCTGTTTAGAGACTTATCTCCCCCTGCCTCGTAGCACTGAAGCAATCGTTGGGCGCTTCTCCTTCGATTAGCTGTTTGCTCTTCACTCAGTTAATGAGGATCTCATTTTGCATCTATTTTTCTTCTGTGTAGCTTCTCGGTTATGATTCTTAATGTCGAAAATTCAGACACGTTGGCTTCATTTTCAATTTCTTTGCATGTTTTTCGTTGAACTTCTTGCAAAATGTTGTCAATGATGAAAGCAGAAGTGTATTGTGTTGTAGTTACCGGCCGCCGATTCCTTTACGAAAACGAGAAGTCCACCATTACACTATGATTCGATGCAGTACACTATCCTCACAAACTACAACTGGAGCGTTGTGAATTTCAGTAGGTGTTTTTCTCCCCAAACGTTTCATTTTGATGTGAGACGAATTGTCACTACATGAGCTTTGACCTGAGTCATTTTCTTCCTTCATTTCATATCAGAATATTTCACTCAAAACACAAATTACCAAAACAATAAAAACACATGGTGGCAGCTGAATAACTGGCTCAAAACTTACTCATCGTGCACAAGGATCGTTCTGCTATTAAGGACGCTCGTGTGCTATGTGCAAAAGTCTTTAAAAATTTTCAAATATCTGTGAGTTCCTAAGGGACCAAATTGCTGAGGTCATCGGTCCCTAGACTTACACAATACTTTAACTTATGCTATGAACAACACACACCCATGCCCGAGGTAGGACTCGAACCTCCGGCGGGAGGGGCCGCGCAATCCGTATTCTGTTTAGTAAACATGGTCTGACACGTCACAGTAGCATTGCAGCATTCTGCTAAGGGGTATACGCAACTAACTTATTTCAGCAAAGCTTTAAAACTCCGTGACAGAGTTATGTGGTACGGTGATTAATGTAGTCGGGCTTCCGGCAGGAATATGTTTCACACAACCTAACGTCGTCCCAAAATTTAGACTTTCCACAGCTTTAAAGAGACTAATTTTCTTTAAGGCGAATACCCGAGTAACTAATTTCAAAAGTCCGTAAACATGTTTCAACTCCATCGTTGTCCTATCATGTAGTGTCTTGCCATGTTATATATTGTGTAGGTAATCTTTCAATTTCATTTAGTAGTTCGTCTATGTTCCTCATTTTCGGTAAGACGAGTTGTGTCTTATCTCGAAAATTTGCATATTGAGTACGTAGAATGATTGCTTTACAGTTCAATAGCACATGTTCTGATTTGTACCAGTCATCGTCTTATCTCGAAAATTTGCATATTGAGTACGTAGAATGATTGCTTTACAGTTCAATAGCACATGTTCTGATTTGTACCAGTCATCAACTCGTGCTTAAATAGCTATATTAGTACATGGTATAGTCTCCAGAGGCGGCATTGGCATACAGTCGATCGTACAGATGACGGAAACCATCCTGGCATATGTCACGCCACGCCTGCTCGACCCGTTCACGTAGTTCTCTAGGTGTTGTTGGTTGATCTTGTCACACGAGTCACCCAACGTGCCACCATATCCCACACGTACTCGATTGGAGACAAATCTGGAGATCGTGATGGCCCCGGAAGTTGCTGCACGCCTTGCAGAGCACGTTGAGTTTCACAGGCAGTGTGTGAGCGAATAGTATCCTGTTTGAATTACACATCACCTTCCTGTTGCGAGTCTGACAATATTCTGTACGTACCTAGCGTTGAATAGCGTTGCCACCAGAAACACCAAACGTGAACGAGAGTTGTAGCTTACCGCACACCAAAAGCCATGCAAGCGGCCAGTGTGTCTTGGATAAATGCGCTGTACGAGACAGAGCTCCGCAGGTGTACCGTCACTTGCGTTCAGGTAGACTCTGCTTTCATCGCTGAAGACCACGGTGCGCCGTTCCATCTCCCAAGTGATCCTCTGACGCCACCGGTCGAGCTGTGACGTGAGTGGAAGACGGGCTAGAGGTGTGCGTGTCCGTAGTCCCATCGTTCTCTGCTAACAACCGGTTCGCAATCCCAAGGGCCCGGGTTCGATTCCCGGCTGGGTCGGAGATTTTCTCCGCTCAAAGACTGGGTGTTGTGTTGTCCTAATCATCATCATTTCGTCTCCACCGACGCGCAAGTCGCCGAAGTGGCGTCAAATCGAAAGACTTGCACCAGACAAATTCTTTATTATTAAACCAGTTCGCAACACTTCGTGTTGACATGTCTGGGCTCACAAGCTCTGTTATCTGTGCTGTGGTAGCTGTACGATCTGCCACTGCTACCCTTACAAATCGACGATCCTGGCGTGCTGCGTCAATGTCCAGAACCTTGTCCACGGGTGTGAGACTGTTCACGTGACCACTGATAGCTCAACTGACGCAGCACGTCCAACTTGTGTGATAATTCTCTGAAAGGACCATCCCGCCACTCGGAAAGCCACTATTTCATCCCTTTTCAAACTCGCTCAGTTTTCTGTAAGAAGCACGGTTCCCTGAATGCACCACATTGGGCCTTCTAGTTTGGAGCATTCCCTATTAAAGCGTAGACACATGAGGTGCTCTGTTAGGTTTGCCATTACGCTATCTCTTGCTGGACGACGTTGAAACCATCATCAGTTCATATACTACCCCACAGGTGGCATGTGCCGTCATCGGATCAAAATGGCCTTTTTCCAGGTGTACTACTTTTCTTCGCCAGTGTACTAAGGCACCACATATAAAAATATCTGTACCTGTGTATAAGTATTTTTACTTTATAATGCCATGTCTCCTCTATGTGTCACATTGGGCCTCCCCCATAAAAGTTAAACTGCAGTGACAGCAAACTACAGCCTTTTCTTACATTGTTTTTAAAACGAACGTTTTTCACAGTTTTTCCTCTGCTCTTACTCCGATCTTGAGTTTGTAGGTATTCCTGATCACCTTACATTGTTGGAAGCGTTGAAATTATATGACTTTCTTGCTTTTATTTTCAACATGTATACGTTAGGTCTGTTAACTTTCTTCCGATGAAACCAATCTAATAATAGCCCAGTAACACTTCAGTGTTGGTTTATTATCTTCTCTATGTTATCCTAGCCAGATGAACGGTTCGATAACTTTTTGTTTATAAGTTTGTGTTTTCTACGACAATGTGATAATTTTCAACATAAATCTGATGCTTAGTCTTGTATTCAACTGATTCTGAGCACCAGCTCAATTGCATATCTAGTCTCTATGTTTATTTTTAACTTAATAAATGTCAGACGTACCTCAGACATCTACTTGCTCGTTTGAGTTCATATTATTTAGCAGACAGTAAATTTCCAATCTGTTTGTCCCATATATACCTCATAATTGTCTAACAAACTGGAGAACAACTCTCCTCAATAAGACATTGCATTAGCGACTGTTTTTCAGAACGTTTCCTCCTGATTCCTCTGACACCTCTAGCCTCTCTCCTGCCCAGATATCCCATCAGCTTCTACTGTACCTACTTGATTTCTTTGAAAGAAAGTCCTCCTGAACTTGAGTCTTTTGTCTGGCATCATTTGTTCAAATGGGTAGTTGACTTCATTGTTTGCTACCTTTCTCATCTCATTCCTTGCAGCGACCTATCGTTGTGTTCGTTGGCACGATACTTGACATCTGTATCTGTACTCCTGGAGCCAACGTACGGTATGTGTGTTGGATGACATTTCAGATAAACTATAAATTCTTCCCTTTCTTGTTCCGTTGGGAAATGATGCATTGGAAAAGCGTCTCTGGTGTCGCCACAGTACCGGTTTTAATTTTTATGATTTTCCCATAAAGATAATTTAGCAAGACGTATGGAAGAGGATGAAATATGTTGCCTGACACTTCTTGAAAAAATACTCGATCGGAGTTGTAACTGTGGTCTCTGCGTCTCTTTTAACATCTGCCGCTAGTGTTTCATGAGCATATCCGTATCGCTCACCCGTTTACTAACCGAAATGCACCACTTTTCTTTGGATCTTCTGTATCTCATACATTATTGCCGCCTGTTGAGGATCTGAGAGTGGTGAAGAGTCCTCAGAATACAGCCACGTACTGGAATTCATCTTTAAGTATTGGTTCACTCAGCAGATTTCATATAATTAATTATTGTATTTATAACGACTTCATACCGATCTGAACTTCGTTTGATGTTCAAGGAAATCATGTGATCATTAAGTTCATACACATTTCAATCACTCGCACGCTTGGCGTCAATTATCTTGAATGCATTATATCATTAAGATGGCGGATGACATGAAATTTAACGTTCAGCGATGGTGGATGATGGGAAATTTAAAAATTTAAGACGGCACTGGCAAGAATTAATTTTCAGCCAGCCGCAGTGCGCGGTGGCGCTGGCGCTAAATTTTTTACAGCCAATCATAGCGTAGTGTATACACTGCCCAGCCGCATTATCGTGACCAAGGCTTATGTTTGCCTTAAACGTGCAATAACCATTCACAGATGGTAAGTGGCAGCACTAGCAATGAAAGATATATAAGGAATGTCTAGAGGACGCGGAGAAACAATACAGTCGTTGTCGTAATCCGGAAAAGGAGCTATTATTCTGACGCCAAAAACAGCATAAACTTTGGCTTTGAGCCGAAAGGTGGAAGCATTTCCGAAACTGCTAAATTCGTAAACTATTCGCTTGCCGCCGTGATTAAAGTATATCGTGTTCGGCAAAATGACGCTATCCTAAACTGGCGCCGAGGTACCTATGTTGCTCCACGGGCCACAGATGACAGATGAACGACGGCTGCGGAGGAGTTTACGGGCGAATAGACGTGCTGCTGTTGAGCAGCTGACCGCTCAGATGAAACAAGTGAACGTTGCTGCGTATGGGCCTCCGCAGCAGGGGTTTTGTTGGTGTACCCCTGTTGACTGCTGTCTATCGCAGACGAAGCCAGAAATTTGAAACTGGGCGTCCACTGATTGGCGTCAGGTGACCTTTTCAGACGAATCGTGTTTTATTCTCCATCTGACAGGTGACTGTTGGACTGTTGGCGTGTACGGCATGAGACGCCTGCAAACAATCATCAGCAACAATCGACGAAAGGTGAATGTTTTCGTAGCATTCCCTGGGCGATCTCCTCATTCTGGAAGCTACGACGGATCAAAACAAGTATGCATCTATCCTTAAGGGACCATGTCCAATCCTATATGTCGTTTTTCTCCTAGACACGGTGGCATCTACCAGGAGGACAATGCAGCGTGTCACACAGCTTGCAGCGTACGTGCGTGGTTCGAAGAGCGCCAGGGTAAGTTTACCGTACTCCTATGGCCCAATATCCCAGCTTTAACCTAATCGAGATTCCGTGGGAAAACCTCGGTCGACCTGTTACGCCATGGACACTTAACCGAGAAACCTAGCCCAGCTGGCCACGGCACTGGAGTCGGTGTGGCTCCATTTCCCTGTCAATACGTTCTAAAGCCTCATTGACTGACTCTCTTCCTGCACTTATCGCAGCTGTCAGCGTGGCAAAAGACGGTTATTCAAGCTTCTGATAGGTAATCACATTATCATGACTGGGCAGTGGATATATAATTGTTCAAAACAGTATCCAGTCATACTGTGGTAATTTCCAACAGCACTATTTATTAAAAACTTTTGCAATCATACCTGTCCACCCATTCACACACACGCACACACACACACACACACACACACACACACACACACACACACACGCGCGCGCGCGCGCGCGCGCGCGCGCATTTATGTTAAATAATATAGCCTGATGACTGAATTTCAGTACTCTGAAATGTTTGCATTAAAATTACATAAACTATGCAAATTAAATTATTCCCACTTGTAAAAGTACACTACTGGCCGTTAAAATTGCTATACCAAGAAGAAATGCAGATGATTATTCATTGGACAAATATATTATACTAGAACTGACATGTGATTACATTTTCACGCAATTTGGGTGCATAGATCCTGAGAAATCAGTACCCAGAACAACCACCTCTGGCCGCAATAACTTCCTTGATACGCCTGGGCATTGAGTCAAACAGAGCTCGGGTGGCGTTTACAGGTACAGCTGGCCATGCAGCTTCAACACGAGACCACAGTTCATCAAGACTAGTGACTGGCGTATTGTGACGAGTCAGTTGCTCGGCCACCATTGACCAGACGTTTTCAATTGGTGAAAGATCTGGAGAATGTGCTGGCCAGGGCAGCAGTCGAACATTTTCTGTACCCAGAAAGGCCCATACAGGCTTCAACATGCGGTCGTGCATTATCCTGCTGAAATGAAGTATTTCGCAGGGATCGAATGAAGGGTAGAGCCAAGGGTCGTAACACATCTGAAAAGTAACGTCGACTGTTTAAAGTGGCGTCATTGTGAACAAGAAGTGACCGAGACGTGTAACCAATGGCACCCCATACCATCACTCCGGGTGATAGACCAGTATGGCGATGAAGAATAGACGCTTCCCATGTGCGTTCACCGCGATGTCGCCAAACTCGGATGCGACCATCATGATGTTGTAAACGGAACCTGGATTAATCCGAAAAAATTACGTCTTGCCATTCGTGCACCCACATTCATCGTTGAGTACACCATCGCAGGCGCTCCTGCCTGTGATGCAGCGTCAAGGGTAACCGAAGCCATGGTCTCCGCGTTGATAGTTCATGCTGCTCCAAACGTCATCGAACTGTTCGTGCAGATGGTTGTTGTATTGCAAACGTCCCCATGTGATGACTGAGGGATCGAGATGTGGCTGCACGATCCGTTACAGCCATGCGGATAAGATGCCTGTTATCTCGACTGCTAACGATACTAGGCCATTGGAATCCAGCACGGTGTTCCGTATTACCCTCCTGAACCCACCGATTCCATTTTCTGCTAACAGTCATCCGATCTCGACCAACGCGAGCAGTAATGTCGCGATACGATAAACCATAATCGCAATAGGCTATAATGCGACCTTTAACACGTGATGGTACGCATTTCTCCTCCTTACACGATTCATCACAACAACGTTTCACCAGGCAACGCAGGTCAACTGCTGTTTGTGTATGAGAAATCGGTTGCAAACTTTCCTCATGTCAGCACGTTGTAGGTGTCGCCACCGGCGCCAACCTTTTGTGAACGCTTTGAAAAGCTAACCATTTGCATATCACAGCATTTTCTTCCTGTCGGTTAAATTTCGCGTCTGTAGCACGTCATCTTCGTGGTGTAGCAATTTTAATGGCCAGTAGTGTACTTTACAGGCAGTGAAACAGCCATTCTCAATTTAGCCATCTGGCCCATGCTCAAAAGTGACCGTGAGCTCCGATTTTTTTTTCATGCAACCGAACATGAATTATTGCTTACTCAAGATGTACGTTTATCAAGAAACACCGTTGACGTATCAGTAAGTTCATTTTTCATATGTGTGGCCATATTATTCGTAGTTGTTTTACAGTTATTGAGGGTATTGTGATTCTGTCTTCAGTGTGTGTTTTCCTCTTAATCGAATTTCATTTTATTGAAATAAATCATCATCAGAGATGGTATTTGATGCCCAGTTACCCACTCTCATCAGAAAACACTGTCTGCTTACACGTTTTTGGTTTATTTACTCGTTTGTAACTGTTGATTCTGGTCTAATCTTACTCCGCTTTCCGGATCTATGCATTTTTTATATTAAACAGAAAGCAGTGTAGCACTACCGCTGACTATTTATATTAATCTTGTTAAGTATGTATCTAACCAGAGTGATACAAATCATTCATTAAATACGAAAATTTTTAAAAGTAAAAACTTTTAATGCTCCGACACCAATTTTCCTGTCACAAAGTTCGAGAACTAGTTTCGGTTGCTATATCCAGCGTTTTCAGATCGCTCAAGATATGGAAAGGCGGTGAATAACCATTGGAAAGCATCGTTAGCTGTAGTCATGCAACAACATGTATTCCTATCAAGGGGATCTCCCCATCGCACCCCCCTTAGTTTTAGTTATAAGTTGGCACAGTGGATAGGCCTTGAAAAACTGAACACAGATCAATGGAGAAAACAGGAAGAAGTTGTATGGAACTATGAAAAAACAAGCAAAATATACAAACTGAGTAGCCAATGCCTTTCTGGGTACAGAAAATGTTCGACTGCTGCCCTGGCCAGCATCAAGGATATCACGAGTTCAGGAGCGCCGGGGTCCCATGGTTAGCGTGAGCAGATACGGAGCCAGAGGTCCTTGTTTCAGGTCTTCCCTCGAGTGAAAAGTTTAATTTAAAATTTTCAGACAATTATCAAAGTTCAGGCACTCACACATAATCAACTTCGCTCTCCAAAATTCCAGGACATTTTCAGATTTGCTTGGACATATGCAGGATTTGACGGTCTACACAGGGAAAAACTTGAAAACGTTAAAAACATATGTTATGACAGAGCACAGGGAAAACTGTGCGACTGTGCAGTTTATGTGACAAACTCTTATGTTTTCATCACTTTTTGGGGAGTGATTATCACATCCACAAGAAAACCTAAATCGGGCAAGGTAGAAGGATCTTTTTACCCATTCGCCAAGTGTACAAGTTAGGTGGGTCGGCAACATATTCCTGTCATGTGACGCACATGCCGTCACCAGTGTCGTATAGAATATATCAGGCGTGTTTTCCTGTGGAGGAATTGGTTGACCTATGACCTTGTGACCAAATGTTTTCGGTTCCCATTGGAGAGGCACGTCCTTTCGTCTACTAATCGCACGGTTTTGCGGTGCGATCAAAAAACACAGACACTAAACTTATTACAGTAACAGAGACGTCAATGAACGAACGGAAAAACCATAACTTCGCGATACTAAAGAATGTAAACTTTTCACTCGAGAGAAGACTTGAATCACGAACCTCTCGTTCCACAGCTGCTCACGCTAACCACGGGACCACGGTGCTCCTGAGCTCATATTATCCTTGGTGTTGCCTATCTTGCGCATGGACTACCCAGTTTGTATATTTTGTTTATTTTTTCATAGTTCCACACAACTTCTTCCTGTTTTCTCGATTGATCTGTGTTCAGTTTTTCAAGGCCTATCCACTGTGCCAACTTATAACTAAATCTGATGGGGGTGCGATGGGGAGGTTCCCTTGTAAGTACCAAAACAATAACAGTACGTAACTGAAAACATTACTGTGAGGTTGTAGACGGTAATTTCGTAGGTTCACGGTCTTAAAGGAAATTGTTCAGTTGCGTGAGTAGAAGCTGGAGCAAAAGCTCATTACTTGCAACTTCAACTCATACCATCTACAACCTGGCTTGCTCACGGTGACTTTTTCAACTACGTAGTGTTATTGTTTTGGTATTTACGAATGCATGTTGTTGCATGACTACAACCAATGATACTTTCCAATGCTTATTCACCGTCTTTCCATATCATCATCGATCTGAAGATTGCGGGAGATAGCAACGGAAACTAGTTATCGAACTTTAATTGTAGTAGGAAAATTGTGTTTTAGGCATTAAAAGATATTACTTTTAATTTTTTTTTATTTAATAAAGCGCATTAAGACAGCCGTCCCTCCCTGTTGATCATGTCAGACTTCACTGAGACAGTGTATATATGTTTCAACAGACGGATAAAAATAACCATTGGTCCTCTTCTTTCTTTTAGTGTTCAACCCTGAGGTTGGTTTGCAGCAGAGCGCCATTCCTCTCTTCTGTCTGCCTTCCTCTTCATTTCCACGTATGTCTTACTTCATTCATGATCCGTTGCATGTATGACGTCCTTGGTCGCCCCCGCCGATTCCTTATCTCAGTAGCTCCTTCTGCTAATGTTCCAATGATGTTGTGTCGTAGGATGTGCCCTACAAGTTTGTCTCTTCTTGTTTGGATGTGCCTCCGCAGCGATCTGGTTTCCTGTACGCTTCTAAGCACTTCTTCATTTGTTACTTTGTCTCTCGAGCTGATCTTCATCATCCTTCTATAGCACCACATCTCCAGGGCTTCTAGCAGTCTTCTCTCTTCTCTTCCAACTGTCCAAGTTTCACATCCGTATAGGGGCACATTCCAAGCGAAACCTTTCATGATACGTTTCCTTATTTTCAGACTGATGTTATTGCTGGTGTGTAAGTTCCTTGGTAGTACTATTTTTTGTATGTAACATAAAAAACTGCATAGTTCTGCAAGTAAAAGTGGTATTAGGTCGGAATCAACGGTGCCTAAGTAAAAATAACTCAAAAACGTGCAAGCAGACGGTGTTTCCTAACACGAGCCGTAAACCAGGCATGAAATACTGCTACTGATGTTTTATTTCAATATAATGAAATGAGTTTACCTTCCACCATTACTAGTCACTTCCTTTTCTGTTCCACTCACAGCAGAGTGAGGGAAAAACGACTGTCTATATACCTCGGTACGAGCCCTAATTTTTCTTGCCTCGCCTTCGTAATCCGTACTTGAAATGTACGTTTGCGGCAGTAGAATCGTTCTGCAAACGGATTCCAATGCCGATTCTTTAAATTTTCTCAATAGTTTTCGTCGAAAAGAACATCGTCTTCCCTCCAGTGATTCCCAATGGGGCCAAAAAAACATCTCCGTAATACTCGCTTGTTGACTTAACATACCGGTAGCAAATCTAACAGCCCGCCTCTGACTTGCTTCGATGCCTTCCTTTAATCCGACCTGGTGGGGATCCCAATTACTCGAGTAGTACTCGTGAATGGGTAGCTCTAGTTTTCTGTACGCTGTGTCCTTTACAAAAGAACCACACTCCCCTAAAATTCCCCCAATAAACCGAAGAAGACCATTCGCCTTCCCTATTACTGTCCATACGTTCTCGTTCCATTTCATATCGCTTGGCAACGTTACTCCTAGATATTTAATGAAAGTGGCTATGTCAAACAGCACACTTCTAATACTATATTCCAACATTACGACATAGTTTTTCCTAATCATCTGTATTAAATTACATTTTTCTACATTTAGAGCAACAAAAGATTTTTTTAAAGTCCCTTGTATCCTCCTCGACAGGCGCTCAACCACACGACACCTTCCCGTACAGTACAGAGTCATCAATAAATAGCCACAGATTGCTGCTCACCCTTTCCGTGAGATCACTTATGCATATAAAGGATAAGAGCGGTCCTATCACACTTTCATGGGACACGGCTAGCGGTGTTCTTGACTCTGATGAATACTTGTCGTAGATGTAGATGTAGGACATCGTACTGGGCTCTGTTACTTAAGAGATCTTCAAGCCGGCATCTGGGAACCTATTCCTTATTCTCGACCTTTCGTTAACAGGCTGCAATGGGGCAGCGTGTCAGCCTCTTTCCGGAATTCGAGGAATATGGAATTTGCCTGGAGCCATTCATCCATGGTTCTTGGGATACGATGTAAAAATCCGTGTTGGTTTGAGGTCAGAATCTCTTTCGTCTCACAGAAATTTATGATATTCGAACTCAGAATATCTTCAAGAAATATGTAGCAAACCGATGTTAAGGATATTGGTCTGTAATTTTGCGTTTCTGATCTTTTACCTTCTTATATTCTGCGTCTATTTTCATTATTAGCTGCGCCTCCACATCGTTTGCGAAACTTTCATTTTGGCGGAGGACTTGTTGCGGACACCACTCTTCCACCGATATTGTCATATATTCTGTACTAAACTTCGATGCTGAATCTTACAGTACATTCACTTCATGGACGATCTGAGGTCTGCAAATATTGAGGCACTTTTATCGACTTTCATCTGGAAGAGCAATTACATAAATCAACATCGTAAACCTTACTATGTCCGCCCTGTAGCCGAGTTGTCAGAGCGACGACCCTAATGTGGAGGACGCTGGTTTGTTTCCCGGTACTGCCAGAGATTTTTCCATAGCGGGAGTACTGGATCAGGGTGCACTCAGCCTCGTGATATTAAATGAGGAGCTAACTGATTGAAAGGTAGCGGCTCCAAGGTCGAAACGTCGACAACGACCGGGAGTGCGGTGAGCTGAAGCCATGCCCCTCCATGCCGCATCCAATGATGAACGACTCAGGATGATACTGCGGTCGGTAGCCTATCGCATGATCTTTAGGGCCTGATTATGGGATTTCCATGTTTTAATATCATTCTAGGATAGCAGGTATTTATAAGGAAGTAAGATTACAAAAAAAGAAAGAACTTTCAGTAAAATCAATTACGACAGCGAGAGTGGCAAGATGGCCACAGCATTTCGCAGAGCGCACGTTTTACACAAGACAAAAGTAATTTCTATAAAAACTTATCTCAGGCACCATCAGTCCGAATGTCTACATGCAAGTGACTGCCTTCAAGTCTCAGAAATGGGTGGACTAAGAGAATCCGAGAAGTCTGAAAGGAAGAAATTTCGCATAATAATTAAGCTATAATAACGGATGGAGAGTACAGAGAGAGGAAGAAAAGAACTATACAAGGATGACATACGAGGTCAATAAGGAAACGACGACTAAATTCTACGGACATCTGTTCAGCACGGATACAAGCTGACTAATGAAACGGATTTTTAATACACTTAATAGGAGGCCAAAGGTTTCTGATAAATGGTTCAGTGTGGTAACAACTGCGCCACCTAGCTTGGTACGATTTCCATGATGAGCAAAAGAAGAAGACCGGCTGGAAGGGAAAAATAAGACCGGTGGAGTGCCAAAAAGCATTCAGAAATGCTTTTTAGTTACTTGACGTGGTCTTTAATGGCCCTAAACGAAAATAAAATCTGTCAATAAGTTATGAGGTCTTCAAGGCTCTCGACAAAAATTACATTGCGGCAATAAGAACAGGATAACACAGATATTCCTGAAATACATGGTACGTCAGAACAAGACTGTTTAGTGTGTAAGCAGTAGTCCGTATGAGTTCTTGGTATCTCTCTCTCTCTGTCTCTCTCTCTCTCTCTCTCTATCTACCTCTCTCTCTCTCCTATTTTTTTTTTCATTGTACGTAGGATTTGAGTCACAGGGATGCAGGATGCTACAATGAAATATTTAGACGACCTTCCGCTTAGCTGCAACCTTGACATTTAAGGACAATAGCATATTCAGGGCCATATCTGGAGTTGGATGAATGTCATTAATAGATTCATTTCGAGGCTGGATATATATTTCAGGAGGAGAAAAGGATCCAACGGCAGTACAGGAAAGGTCTACATCAAGTTCCTCTAACTGTGACATTATTTTGTCATAAGGAACAGGAACCGTACAACGAGTACAGCACCTGACCTGCCTAAAGATCTCGCAGCTACGCCTGAGCCGTACACACGCAGGGTGTCCCATAAAAATACCGACGACGCTTATATGTTGTGCGAGAAGGGAAACAGCTCGGTTTTCAAGAAGGAACACGTAACCGGAAAAGCACGCTTGGGCGCTGGAGACCGTCGAAATCTTCAGATGGATATGTATTCCACATTACGTTAATTAACCCAACATGAGTAGCACATCGCGCTGTCTTTGCGAACGGGCTTCGAACTGCGTACCGCCTACGCCAATGCTGAGCCTACATCGGCGGTGCTGAGCCTCACGCAGATGAGCCTATATGTGCGGTTGTCTGGTTAAAATGGCTCTGAGCACTATGGGACTTAACATCTATGGTCATTTGTCCCCTAAAACTTAGAACTACTTAAACCTAACTAACCTAAGGACATCACTTCCTTAGGTTAGTTAGGTTTAAGGCAGAGAAAATCGTGCTAGCTATGGAATTTGTCGACCCCTAGCAATCCATCGACTGGGACATGATATGATGGGGTCCGCACATCGATATCAAGCTGTGCTGGAGCTCTGTTGTGTTGTAACCAAATGTCCATCCGAACATTTAGTGGTACTACATCCTATAGGATAGGCAACACATCTCTAAGAAATGTGACGTAGATCGGCCCTGTTAATCTGTTTGGCAGTAGATATGGACCATTAATACGGTCACCAATTATTCATGCCTAGATGTTAATACCGACCCTGTGTCGGTGATTTTGAATCATCTCCGCACCAGGATTTCCGTTCGCCCAAACATATGTGTTGCGCAAGTTTAATATGCATTCTCTATTAAACGTACATTCATCCGTGAATAGCACCAAGCTCGGCAGTTGTGGCTGGAGTATGCATATTTGTAAATATCACTGCGCAAATTATACCCGCCGTGAGTAGATCTCCTCCCATAATGCCTGGACTTTCAGCAGATGGTATGGATGGAGCTGGTGTTCATGGTCCACACGCGCAACGGCGCGTTGCCCTTGTGTAGAGTCTTTGCCATCTGGCGAGTGCTGGTGGTTGGGTCCTTTTCGAACATTGCCATTACGCCCTCCTACAACATTAGTGTTCGATCCCAGAGTGGGCGACACGTTTCAGCGTCTACCAGAAAACAAATAGTAGACAAGGGATAGTCATCACAAGAATCAAGCACGAAGTGCTATTACTTTCCTGTGCAATGGACACACCTCAGGCGGAAAATACCTCCGGCTGCTCTCAGGCGTCTCCCGACGGCCATGAACGTGAACTTGTGCGAGACACGTCTGTTTGGAAAAGGTTCAGCATACAGTCTTGCAGCAGCTCTCCCACTGCAATTGACCTCGCGGTATGCAAGCACCATGACTGTCATTCCCGCATCTGTGAAGTGGTACATGTCGCACTGCTGTTAACCACGTTCCTACATTGGCAGGCCACATAAGGCCCTCAGTAGGATAAGCACAAGTGCTGAGTGGACGGATGTAGTACACGTGCAGCAATGTTATTAAGCTCAGAGCCGTCCATCCGGAGTACATGTATGGCTAAAGGGTTGCATACCTTCCGCATTCAAACACCACAACAGTTCATTTCAGATTTCCACGCTCTCCAGCGTCCAAGCCGTGCATTTCTGGAAACGAGTTCATTCTTGAAAACCGATCAGTTTGCCTGCCCTCACATCATACTAATTGTTGTCGGTGTTTTTCTAGAACGCTTAGTATACAGTGTTGCTAGTGTCAGCCTCGAGGCTTTTCTGTGTATTTTGACCGAGCCAACACGTGGAATTCTCTTATTGTGAGGATTAACGGTGAATGGATCAAGGACCAGTGGAGTAGTTCCCCTTCACAGATAGGTTGTGGTTTGGCCTTGAGTGTGATTTTCGCAGTCTTTTTATCTCATACGCTGCTGGGGTACGTAGCAATCTACTTCTACATCTACGTGATTACTCTGCTATTCACAATAAAGTGCCTGGAACAGGGTTGAATGAACCACCTTCTAGTAGACCTCTTGCACTTTCGAGGTGTTCTGCCAATGAATCGCAGTCTTTGACTTCCTCAATCCACAACATTATCTATGTGATCGTTCCAATTTAGGTAATTTGTGATTGTAATCCCTAAGTATTTAGTTGAATTTACAGTCTTCAGGTTTGCGTGACGTATTGCATAATCGAAATTTAGCGGATATATTTTAGTACTCATGTGAATAACTTCACGCTTTTCTTTATTCAGGGTCAATTGTCACTTGTCGCACCATACAGATTTCTTATCTAAATCATTTTGCAATTCTTTTCGGTCATATGATAACTTTGCAAGACTGTAAATGGCAGCATCATCTGCAAACAATCTGAGACAGCTATCCAGATTGTCTCCTATGTTGTTAATATAGATCAGCAACAATAGAGTGCCTATAACGCTTCCTTGGGGAACGCCGGATTCTACTTTTGTTTTACTCGATGCCTATCCGTCTATTACTACGAATTGTGACCTTTCTGACAGGAAACCGAGGCGACATTCCATATACACGCAGTTTGCTTAGAAGACGCTTGTGAGGAACGGTGTCGAAAGCCTTCTGGAAATCTAAAAATATAGAGTCAATTTAAGATCCCCTGTCGATAGTACTCATTAATTAATGAGTATAAAGAGCTACTTGTGTTTCACAAGAACGGTATTTTCTGAATCCCTGCTAACTATGTGTCAAAAAAACGTTTTCTTCGAGGTAATTCATAATGTGCGAACACGGTATATGTCCCAAAACCCTACTGCAAATCTACGTTAGTGATACGGTTCTGTAATTCAGCGGATTACTCTTATTTCCCTTTTTGGGTATTGGTCTGACTTGAGCAATTTTCTAGTCTGTAGGTACGGATCCTTCTGTGAGCGAGAGGCTGTATATAACTGGTAAATATGGGGCTATTGTATTAGCATACTCGGAAGGAAACCTGACTGGTATACAATGTGGACCGGAGGCCTTGCCTTTATTAAGTGATTTAAACTGTTTTGCTACACCGAGGATATCTACTTCTATGTTTCTCATCTTGGCAGAAGTTCTTGATTGGAATTCAAGAATGTTTACTTCGTCTTCTTTGGTGAAGGAGTTCCGGAAACCTTTGTTTAATGCCTCTGCTTTAGTGACACTGTCATCAGTGACTTCATCTGGTTATATTGAGGGAACGGATCATCTCAGGCACCAGATGTTTGGATAACGTAAGTTGCTGTATGAGTTACGTAGTGGTACTGTTTTTGCTGCTGACTACAGGCCTGAATGCCTTTATTGGGAGTGCGTATGGACCTCGGTTCTGTCGTGAAGATGGTAGCGCCCGACAACAAGGGTGGAGTAGTATCTGTAACACGGACCATTTCTGACCTCTAAGTGATCCCTATTTTGCAATGGCAGGTGTAACCGCATGTCATTTAAGATGCTCTAATCCACTGTACGGCGAGTCGTTTTGCATCTTAGGGTATATTGCCATCTGAGGCTACTATCCAGTTAGTCATCTACCAGTATAATGTGGCAGTAGATGACAGCAAAACGAAATCTGAAGCTTTAAATTTTCCGTCAAAAAAATGATTTAAGCAGGATACCGTCGTTTCACCATCGCACAGATTCTCGTATGTAGGACGCAGAAGCAACCATCACATGAGTTAGGATGCTGCTGAAAGAGTTGAAAACAAATGAGTCAATAGGTCTGGAAGGCACCCTATTCGATTTTACGGAGAGTACTCTATGGCGTTGGCCCCTTACTTAGCTAGCATTTACCGCGAATCTCTCACCCAGGGCTTATTCTCAAGCGACGGGAATAAAGCGCAGTTGACTTATGCATATAAGAAAAGTAAAAGAACAGACTCGCAAAGTTACAGAACATATCCTTAACTTCGGCATGCTGCAGAATTTTTGAACATATTTTAACTTCGAGTTTACACGTCCTGATAGCCTTTCATGTTATGGCGCCGCTTCCGGGACATTTAAGTGCACCTGACCCAAATCTGATCCTGTTTTTAAGCCGTTCCCACATCCTATTAGGTGAACACCGGGTTGGTAGCCAGGTTCCGTCACACTATTCGCAAACATTTCGAAAACTCTCGCTCGCTTTCACTTGAATCAAACTATAACAGGTAGTTGGGGAAAACACATTCCATCCTTCTGTCAGGAGGGGAGGGGGGTTACCGAGTGGCAACCATCGCCCGTGCAGAACTCAGCTTGCCTTTTCCTCGCACGATATCCTACGAATCATGGATGAAGGGCAACAGGCAAGTTCCATATTCCTAAATTTCCGGAAAGCATTTGACTCGGCTCCCGAATGCAGATTGATAGCGAAGGTCGTAGCATAATGAACAGGCTCCCAGGTTTCTGAGCTGCTCGACGACTTCTTAAATAATAGAACCCAGTACGTTGTTCCCGACGGTGGGTGTTCATTAGAGACAAGGGTATCGACAATAGTGCCGCGGGGAGTGTAATAGAGCCCTCTTGTTCTCTGTATACGTAAATTATCTGACAGATAAGGTGATCAGCAATCTGCCACCGTTTGCTGATGACGCTGTGGTATACGCGAAAGTATCGTCGTTGAGTGACTACAGAAGGATACATGATGACGTAGAGAGAATTTCTACATAGTTTTAACAACAGAAGCTTGTTGTAAACGTAGAAACGAAATGTTAATGCAGATGAGTACGAAAGACTCGCCCTATCAAAGGCGTGGTGGAAGTTCACTTGTACCATGGTGGCCCGAAAGCGGCAGGTCACTGCTAAGACGATAACACCGCTGTAGTCACTGAGCGCAGTTTGTATGTTATTGTCCCCGCCAAGACATGTCTGATTCAGAGTAGAGGTATAACGTTAAGCAAAGCGAGCTTGAAACCTTCTGCGTCGAGCTGAACGAAAGTTTTAAAACAACAATTAAGTATGGTCAACGGCTGGTAATGCTCAACCGCCCGTCCCCCAGATAGGTTTGGGTCCAGAACAATCAGTCCTTCCAAAAAGGTAGGAGGTAGCGGAACGTCAGGAGGCATAGGCATCAGTTCATTGTACATAGCAATCCAGCGAGGGGCCATGATGCGGAGTGCGCGATTAAATTCCAGATGGAAACCATCTCGGACCGGCAACTTGCTCAGAGCTCCCTTTCAGAGGAAGTCGTCGAAAATCATCTGTAACTGTAGCCGTCAAGAACACAAGGCAAAAAAAGGAGGACTTCATCTATGGGCGTAGCATATCGTGTATAACTTGATAGTGGTCCACAAAATCGCTCGCAGTATCTTCCTCGGACGACAGGCGGCGATCATTCGGGGTGTCAAGGCATGCACCAATCCTTTCAACTTCATATAGCAATGTGGTGTATTGACGGGGGCTCCCCACGAACGCGATCGTGACGTCTCGCACGTATCATTGCTCCTTCAAGGTGGCGACATGTAAGCGAGATAATCTGCGTCTTTACCCTCTGAATGTCAACCAGTCGATGAAGGGACGGTGTTTGTATAGAGAGCTCCTGGAGCAGCGTGAAATAAAATTCGAAAGTATTTAGATAGCTCGTGAAGACGGTTTAAGTACATTAGTGGACCACGGTATTATTTCACCTGAGAGTGTGGCCCCTTTGGTCGGCTAAGCGTGCGTGTACTTGTTTACAGAGAGGTCCTGGCCGCTACATTACAGAAGGCAGAATTACTGCGTCAGCTATAGAAGCACGCTTTTCATCCGACACAAATTCCCGTCTTGTTGCACACTTATCTACTTAGCGCCTCCTGTCCACCTTACTCATTGCTGGCCGCATCTCACTAGGTTCCCGCAAAAAGAGTTCAGGTGACAGAGTACAGCCACAGCGAAATGATCTTAATGGCTGTCAGTCGTATATTTTTATATACAGAGTTATTCTAAATGATGGATCCATTTTCAAAAACTCTTATGCATCAAAGAACAAATCCAAAATGAACAAGCTTTATACCAACGAAAAGAGGGAGTTTGAATGTTTTTGGCGGGCTGCGGCGGGTGGGCGGTGATGTTTTCAGAAGTGGCCGGTAGAGTTCGCGCGGCATTAGGGCCGTTATTCCGTTTCACTCTCAATTGTGAGTGATATGTCGACTGTGGAGCACATGTTTTCTGCATTCTTGAGTTCGCGAGAAGTGAGTCGCAAATTGCAGTGCAGCAGGCATTTCGTACCAAATTCGGTATTCAACCATCAAGTCGCAAAAGCTTTAGCCGTTGGTTTAAACAATTTAAACAGACTGGGTTTGTGTGCAAAGGAAAGAGCACAGGCTGACCACGTGTATCAGAAGATGGTGTTCGACTGATTCAAGAAAGTTTTGTGCGCAGTCGCAGTAAGTCTACCAATATAGCCAGTCGATAACTTTGAATACCCCAACCAAGTGTATGGAAAGTTCTGACACGGCGTTTGCTGTACAAGCCCTACCGATTACAATTTTTCCAGGCTCTCAACCCCAATGACAAAGAGATGCACCTTGCATTTTGTGCTTATGTGCTACCAAAGATGGAGAGTGATGCATTTCTACAGCGCGTAATTTTTAGCGATGAAGCGACGTACATCCTTAGTGGAAAAGTCAACAAACACAGTGTTATCATATGAGGTTGTAAAATCCACATTAAGCATTGCAACATGAAACAGACTCACCGCAGGTCTGTGCCATATCCCGTACTAAGGTTTATGGACCATTTTTCCTTGTGGAAAGCACTGTAACGGGAATCACGTACCTGGACATGTTGGAATAATGGCTGTTCCCTCAAGTTACGGAACATTCCGAGGACTTCATTTTCCTACAGGATGGAGCTCCGCCCCATTGGCACCGTCACGTATGAGGCTTTTTAAATGACTCCCTTCCTCAGCCCTGGATAGGTCGCAGGGGACTTGAGGTTCTGGCTCTACACTTCTGGCCACCGAGATCTTCTGATTTCACACCTTGTGACTATTTCATATGGGGTTATGTGAAGGAAGCTGTTTACGTCCCGCCTTTACCAATCACTCTGAACCATCTGCAGAACAGGATCACTGTTGCCATGCACTCAGTAACAGCAGATACACTTTCGCCTGTGTGGGACGAGTTTGGCTACCGCGTCAATGTATGCCTTGCAGCCAGTGGTGGCCACATTGAACACTTATCACAGTTGTAATTATTAAATAATTATTAAAAACTAATTAATTACAAATTACAACAAATTATTTAATTTATTAAATTGACATTAAACATTGTGAAAAAAGAACTTTGAAACTTCTTCTTTTCATTGGTATGAAGCTTGTTTATTTTGGTTTTGTGCTTGAATAAATACGAAGTTTCGAAAACGGGTCCCTCATTTAGAATAATCCTGTATTTATGGGGGTCTGTGCTTTCAGAAATGTCCTAAAGAACAGACAATTTTGATCCAGCAACCATACATATACATGATAAACATCTTTTTGAAGTGTCTGAAAAAACATGTTAGGTGGGATGCTTGTGTTTGTAGTGTTCATATGTCTGAGGTGCAATATGAAAGTCACCATGATCGGAAAACTGAGTGAAGCTACGTATCTGATCGTGTGAATTTATATATAAAGATAATGAAACATGTCACGTAATGGATAACGTCTTGATAGCTCTGAATTTAACAGGGGTAGGCTCAACTTTAGAAGTTAATAGTTATGTATGAAATATACGGATCAACCACAACATGACACCACATTTTAGTTAAGGGAGGCATCTGCCTACTGAATGAAAACGCAGGCTTACAAAAGATGCTATTTATTTCCCTTAACATGCACTCACGTAGGAAAAACTTCTACAAGATGACAATGAATGTAAGGTTAAAGCGGCAATTACGTTTAATTCCGATCTTGGTACCAAATTTAGGATCACATAATGAGTATTGTCATTGATCAAGGGAGAAGCATATCAGAAAGTGCTTAAAAAGTTACTCAGAACAACAAACACCGTTCAAAGATGCGAAGTACATTCTTCAAATCAGACAACAAAGAGCGGTCATCAGTCACCGAAACGATTAACTCCGCGATGTTAATAAATACCGCGCCCCATGAACTATTCCACAGAGAAGTATTGCTGACCGAATCCACCAGATAAACTTGCAGTACAGGGTTGTGTGCCCGCCGACTGTTAGCGGCAGTTAATAGTGTACTGGCCCCATCTTCACGTGTGTGGCCCGCAAGCATGACTGTAAGATCATCGTTCGTGACAGCAGTAGGCAGAGTGTACCAAATTCCAACTTCTCAAGTTTTGGAAAAGCACCTGTCCACCAACGACAGTAATGATTGTGGGCGCCATCCAATCCGTATGCACGTTTTGCCGAGAGTGTGACCACCACCTCAATGAGATTTTTCAGGATGCCGACGGAGCACCAGCACGAGAGAGACTTTTTGTTTATTTTAGTTTCAGGGGCACGGGCAGAAGCTAACCAGCTTTGTGGCTACCATCCAGAGCAGCCGTTGAGACGCTTTGTCTTGCGGTTACTCCGGAAAACTTCCAGCCGCCGATTTCTTTAAGTGAAGGAGACATTCTTCCACGTAGTCATCGCATGTTTGCACGAACGCTTACAAGCACGCCCGGACCGTTGCTTCCCGTCGAGTTAACATGGCCAACCCCAAGTTGTGGGGAGGCTGCATTGGCCCTAAAGACCACTTAAAGCTACACGCTTTTGGCTGTGACCAAGGTCGAATGCTTGCGTCCCTCCGCCGTCTCTCCCTGCTGGATTCCTGTGCTGAATAAACAGAAAAATACAGCTTTTCACAAAACCTAAGTGAACAGCTGATTCAATTCGTAGCTTGACAGTAGGCTACGTATGGAATTACATATGCATTTTGCAAGTAGTAATACTTATTACGAAAAAAACATCTGTCACCCATTTATTATGTTAATAGGCCTTTATAGCACCATCAGAGAAAAAAATATGAATAAAATATGTAGGGAGGCGCTACATCAATAATTAAGCCACCTTACAAACAGACACCTCATATGTATAAACTATAGTCTTGTTTCCCACTTTGAATTTTGTAAGAGCACACGAAAGACGTTGGTATCTCGTGGAGGCTTCTCTTTGCACGCCATTAACGATATGTCCATTAACCTAGCTTACAACAGAAAACAGTGTGACCCAGATACTTGCTAGGGAACAAGTTAGATTCTGAGTGTGAGCAACCTACTTAAAAAACTTTTAATTTATGAGCTACAAAAGTCAAAAACAGTATTAAATGAAATTGGCACTGCCACACAGATCTTCAATCCAAACCCCTAAAGGAAACGTCTTGTTCACTGGCACAAACTAAACTGAACAAAGGATCACGGCTTAACCGTTACAAAAGAATACTTGTCCGTTGTAGGCCGTATTGCGCTTTATTAAAATCGTGCTACTACCTAATTTCGGGCATAATCCATTACCAAGCACTTCAAATCAACCAACGTGGAAGAGAATCTCATGCCTGCATGGATCGTCATGCACTTATTTATTACATGTCAAGCTCTGTAGGACCAAATAGACAGCCGGCGAGAGTGGCCGAGCGGTTCTAGGCGCTACAGTCTGAAACCGTGCGATCGCTTAGGTTAGTTAGGTTTAAGTAGTTCTAAGCTATAGGGGACTGATAACCTCAGACGTTAAGTCCCATAGTGCTCAGAACCATTTGAACCAAATAGACGAGCAAATCTCCAAGGTCATGGAACATCTCAGTACATGAAATTACAACATAAAAGTAATAACAGATAAAAATAAAATGTTCATGAATCCGAAAAAAGTCAGTCCATAAGTTTAATTAAACTCAGTCAACAATACAACAAGAATCATCTTAACTTTTCAAGGAACTCCGCGACAGAATAGAGGAAGTGATCCATGAGGATGATTTGAAAGTGTGTGAATTACTGATAAGTTTTTCGAATTCGAGCAGTAGCTTATTGAAAATGGATGGAGCAGTATACTGCACACCTTTCTGCATAAGAGTAAAAAGGAAGTCCGATTCAAATGCAGGTTTGATTTCTGCAGCGTATTAACTGAGTGAAAGCTGCTTATCCTTGGGAGTACACCAATATAGTTAACAACAAATGACTGTAAGGAACTTCGCGAAGTTATACCATTTATTGCCCGAACTGCCCGTTTCTGAACCAAAAATGTGCTTTTATAATGGGAAGAGTTATCCCAAAATATAATACCATACGACAAAAGCGAATGAAAATTAGCAAAATAGATTAATTTTCGTGTCGAACGATCACTCACTTCAGATACGGTTCGAATAGTAAAAATGGCAGCATTAATTCTTTGAACAAGATCCTGAACGTGGGCTTTCCAAGACAGTTTACTATCTATGTAAACACTTAGAAATTTGAACTGTTCAGTTTCACTAAGCGTATGCCCATTCTGTGAAATTAAAACGCCAGGTTTTGTTGAATTGTGTGTTAGAAACTGTAAAAATTGAGTCTTACTGTGATTTAGCGATAGTTTATTTTCTACAAGCCATGAACTTAGGTCAGATCTGCACTATTTGAAATGGGGCCAATGTTGAACATAACATCCTTTACTACCAAGCTAGTGTCATCAACAAACCGAAATGTTTTAAAGTTACCCATAGTACTAGAGGACATATCACTTATATCAATAAGAAACGGGAGTGACCCCAACACTGATCCCTGATCCCTGGGGCACCCCCCAACCCCCCTGTTGACTGTACCCCACTCAGATCCCGCATTACAGCCATTCTCAATATTGTGAAAAATGACCTTTTGTTTTCTGTTGCTAAAGTAAGAGGTGAACCAACTGTGAGCTACTCCCCGTATTTCGTAATGGTCCAACTTCTGGAGCAATATTTTGATATCAACATAATCAAACGCCATAGTTAAACCAAAAAAATATGCCTAGCGCTCGAAGCCTTTTGTTTAATCTACCAAGTACCTCACAGAGAAAAGAGAATATAGCATTTTGTGTTGTTAAGCGACTACTAAAGCCGAACTGTACATTTGATAGCAAGTCGTGTCGTATAAAATGATCAATCATCCTTACATACACAGCCTTTTCAATAACTTTAGTTAATACTAATGTCATAGAAATAGGTCTAAGATTGTCTAGATTATTATTTACTCCATTTTATAAAGCGGCTTCACTACGGAGAACTTAAATCGTTCAGGAGACTGCCCATTCCTAAAGGAAAAATTAAAAATATGGCTAAATACAGGGCCAACATGTGCAGCACATTACTTTAAAATTCTGCTAGGCACTCCATCATATCCATGAGAGTCCTTAAGCTTCAGTAATTCAATTATTGGCTGAATCTCCACCTTGTCTGTATCACAGAGGAGCACTTCAGACATAAATATCGGAATGGCACATGCGTTTATATGATTCCCTGTAGAAACTAAATTTTTACTCAGTTCACCAGCAATGCTCTGAAAATGATATTTTAGTACTGTACATATGTCTGATTTATCAGTAACAGAAATATTTTTACTACGAACTGATTTTATGTCGTCAACCTTGTGCTGCTGACCAGACACTTCCTTCACAACTGATCATATGGTTTTAATTTTAACCTATTCAATTTTAGCTATTCTATTTGCTTACTACATATTCTTTGCCTCCCTAACAACATTTTAAACATCTTACAATACTATTTGTAATGGGCTACTGTAGCTTGATTGTGACTGCTTCCAACATTTTGATATAATTCCCACTTTGTTCTTCATGATATCCTTAACCCACTAGACAGCCACCTGGGTTGCCTATTGCTGCTAGTACCTTGTTTAGAACGTTCTAATGGAAAGCATTCTCAAAGAGCATGAGAAATGTGTTAAGAAAAAGTATTATATTTATCATCTATGTTATTGGCACTATGAACATCCTGCCACTCGTGTTCCCTGACAAGGTTTTAAAAAAAACTCTCTATTGCTGTTGTTTTAACTTTCCTACATAGTTTGTAATTATATGTGACATTTGTTTGATTACAAAAGCCTTTTAGTGTTAAAATTTATGTATCATGGTCTGAAAGTCCATTCACCCTTTTACTAACAGAATGTCCATCTAATAATTAATAACGACTAAAAATATTGTCTATGGCTGTGCTACTGTTCCCCTCCACCCTACATGGAAAAAACACAACCTGCATCAGCTCCTATGAATTTAGGAAATCTACCAACATCATTTTTCTTCCACCATCATATAAAAAAGTCATATTGAACTCACCACATATAACTAATTTCTGGTATTTTCTACAAAGTGAATCAAGGATCCTCTCTAGCTTGAGCAGAAATCCTCTGACGTCAGAGTTAGGGGACCTATAAACAACAACAACAATTAAAAGTTTAGTTTCACTGAACTCAACTGCCCCTGCACAATATTCAAACATCTGCTCAGTGCAGTGCTATGATACGTCTATGGACACGTTCTAACCGAAATTAGCTCACTATTTCTTCATCTTACAGACTATTTTTACGGAGCGATCTAACATCGTGTTATCCGTATGCCTGTTAGCAAGCTACTATCTCCAACTCCTCTACTCACTGTCCACTCCACTATATTCGTGCGGGAATAGCATATACCCGATTGGTTGTTGATCCAAACGACCAATCAGAATGCTCCTTCCAGACCATTCTCGCTTCAAAACTTACCCTATCCAGTCAATAATCTGATAGTAATTAACGTCATTAAAACTTCAGTTCTAGTATATTGTTTAATCAAAATAAGTGAAGTACGAATTATTCTCCAAATTGATAAATAAACTTATTCCGCCTCAAACTTTCATTCTGGCCGCCTTTATACAAAAGCAAGCTCACACCGACACACGAGTGCGTTATCTGAATCATGGTTGCACTATAACTTCCCACGGTCTATTTGCACAAGGTTTTATGAAAAATGACATATTGTGTTTTAACGTATGTCCCACATACACTCTCTCAATCATTCTCAAGCACACACACAACAAAATATAATCAAATAATAATTTTGACCGATTTTTGTATTACGTAATGCAGAGTGACTAAAGTGTTAAAACAGAAAATTCTAATTAATTGATTTATATGCACTGGTAACTTTGTAGTGGCTTCAAATGATAATGCACATCCATCTGTATTTGTTCCCAACATGGATTTAAAAAAACAAGGATTGGGTTTAGGTCTTTTAGGTTATTTTCTTTATATCCGGCACTATAATAAATAAAAATTTGAAATTTTGACAGCATCATTCTATTAATAACAAAAGACTGTGTACCAAATTTGAACAAAATCGGATTATAACTAATATGGATTATTTAGATTTGTAGAGGGTATGAACCTTCGTATTGACTGACTGTTACGGTATGCAGTTCTCAGGGCAGGCAGCGTCAGCTGCGCTGTGAGTAAAACGACAAAAAAACGTACCCATCCTGCAGCCACCTTACCAAACGGCTGCGTGCCTTACTGCAACGAATGCCGTCTCGTAATAACCTGCTACGTTACAACCCCGCAAGGAACACCTTGAAAAACAGCCAGCTAATCTGTATCCTGGTAAAGGAAGCCTCTGAACTGTCAAATTATTTAAGTGGTGCTCTGATATGCCAATAATTTTAGAATCAATATCTATAAGCAGTTCACTAACTTTATCTCTAATACCTTTTATATTTTGATGAAATACGCTAATTCCTTCGCTACTTGGGAACATGACGTCCTCTGAAGGTGTGCCCGTAGTTAAAGAGACTTCCTTTAAGCAGATATACCTATCAGCTGACCTCAATCTAAAAAAGGTGCAGTTCTAACACCAACTACTACAGGAATATTTCCATGAGTGATCCCACAACCACCCACTACACTGACACCTATAAGCTTTGCCAGCCTTCCCTTCCCATACCTACTCAGGTGCAGGCCCTCTCTAGTAAAACCCGATCTACTGATGGACCCAACTGGCACCACTGAAATGTGACTCATGTCCTCTGTCATCAGCGCCCTCCCCAGCCCCATGTTAACGCGACTAACAGCCGGATTAAGATACGGCTGATCATGAGGCTGAAATAGTTGCACGAAACCCACATTAGTACCACCAGTTTGCGTAGCTATCTTTACCACGTCGCCACCTACATCGTATTCCCCGTCCCTATCAAGACTGTTCCCTGCTCCACCCACTATCAAATGGTTCAAATGGCTCTGAGCACTATGGGACTATGGTCATCAGTCCCCTAGAACTTAGAACTACTTAAACCTAACTAACTTAAGGACAACACACAACACCCAGCCATCACGACATCACGAGGCAGAGAAAATCCCTGACCCCGCCGGGATCGAACCCGGGAACCCGGGCGCGGGAAGCGAGAAGGCTACCGCAAGACTACGAGATGCAGGCCCACTCAATATCACTTCCTGATCCTCCTCCGTAAAATTTCTGCATAACTCCCCTATGCTGTCAGTCACCTGAGACAGACCTGAAATAGGCTTCACAATGCTGGGAATCATTCCATAACTCACATTAACGTAACCAGATTTGCAGTGCAATAACGTTACTTACATTTGCTGTATTTATACATGGCGATCTATGCAGACCAGTGACGGTCTTCCACGTTGGTTTATTTCAGGTGCTTCATAACGGCTCACAGCCGAAATTAGCTAACAACACGATTTTAATAAAGCACAATACGGCCTACAATAGACAATTATTCTTTTATTTAACACTTAGATTCTGTGCTGAACAAAGTGTATGTTGAGTGTATGTAAGGGATGATCAAAACGTTTCCGTTCGAAGACCGTAGAGTCCAAAATCGGTATGCCAATTATGCCAAATCGCCGAGAGCGTTGATGCAATGGTCCCACCTATGCACCAAATTGAAGATGCTCAGTGTCCTGCTGTGTGGAGTCCGTAGGTGCCTGTTGCACATCCTCGCCCAACGTGAATCGTCGACCTTTGAAAGCCTTTCTTAAGGAACCGAAGTTGTGACAGTCGAATGAGGAGTGATCAGAACAATCGAGTGTGTGCTCCAGTGTCTTCCACATTATTTGGCCGGCCGGAGTGGCCGTGCGGTTCTAGGAGCTACAGTCTGGAGCAGAGCGACCCCTACGGTCGCAGGTTCGAATCCTGCCTCGGGCACGGATGTGTGTGATGTCCTTAGGTTAGTTAGATTTAAGTAGTTCTAAGTTCTATGGGACTGATGACCTCAGCAGTTGCGTCCCATAGTGGTCAGAACAGTCTACCGCCGGCAGTGCTGCAAGTCGGTCACGCGCCAGAGCGCTGCGGGCGAGGCGCGCACGGTGTGTTTGTGTTTACTTCGGCCGCTGTAAGTGCCGTTTTCCCTTCTAGACCACCATGGCGCACAACTATCGGAAGAAGACATTACGTTTCAACTTTTGTTCCGTAAAGAATGGGGCTAGCCTTCCGGGTCGACTGGAGTCTTGGGCCAAATCGCGACCAGCACGGAATTTGGCACACTATTCCACAATGGTGGTCTTCAACAGACATACTGTTCATACCCATTCTTCTTCCTCCGATGGATGTCTACCGGTATTTGTTCTTCGACAACGAAGAAAAGAATAAAAGTACGTTGATCCTGTTTGGAGGCATCTGGTAATAACGTCACCATAGTTCACGTTTCCGCATTTACCATACGCATGAAAGATACGAATACCACACTTATCCCCTGCCTACATGTCGGTGCTTATGTACTCACATCGAAGGCGCGCTGCGTTGCACATACGGTGCAGCAACGTCCTCACACGGATAGTTTTTGATCACATGATATATAGGGTGGTTAGAACAATCTGGAATTTAAATAAACATATGCTGTGAAAGACGGTTTGGTTCAAATGGCTCTGAGCACTACGCGACTTAACTTCTGAGGTCATCAGTCGCCTAGAACTTAGAACTAATTAAACCTAACTAACCTAAGGACATCGCTCACATCCATGCAGGATTCAAACTTGCGACCGTAGCGGGCACGTGGTTCCAGACTGAAGCACCTAGAACCGCACGGCCACACCCGCTGGCCTGCTGTGAAAGATCTCCTTTCGATTATGGAACTAAATAAGTCACGATTACGAGGTAACATTAGTGCGAAAACCTGTGAAATTGACCATGTCTGTATGCGGTGTGTTGGTATCATAAAAATTATACTCTGCCCTCAGAGCACCAAATAATAATAATAATAGTGAAAATATGTCTTGGTTGTGATTTATAGTGTTGAGATATGTGAATTACAAAATCGAGTCGTACCAGTGCGAATATATTGCCATTTAAATGAGATCCGTTCCCATTTCCCCCGTCTTCAGCCCTCGTCACGCTCAAACAGGCGGAGAGCTATCGCATTCATGCCAGTGCTGGCGCGCGAGCCGAACTCTTGACCGCTCCTGTTTTAACATATGGCAGCACAACATCAGTTCCTGTACTTTCTACTACTTCAATACTGAAATCTGAGACAGAAATGCTTTATCATATAAACACAACTAAAGGGTCATATATTCAAACCCTTGATTGTCTCGCGTTGCGACGATGAAGTTTGAAATTTGGCTAAAAGTTGCCTCCAGTCTTCCTCTGTAATGGTGCAAAAGCGTGGCACCCTGTGACGTCACTTTCGGGCTCAGCAACATTCCAGACATGCAAGGTGTCGACTCATGCAAATAATAAGACAGAGCACACAATTTCGTGTGACATTGATGGTTTAATTATGTCACATGCCATCAAATTTCACTACAGCACCGTCAAAAGCCACTTGGAAGTATCAGACGAGGAAACTCGTTACACCCTCTCTTACCCGCATTTTACCCCTGCGTTTGACGCCGCTGCGGTGGTCAGAACCGCAACACCTAGTGTTCAGATCACGCGGATTTATTATGGCTGGGCGAGGAAAACAATTCGGGCACACCATCACTCAGTATTTACACGAAACGGCTACATTATGTCATTAACGATATCACCCCTTCCCTAGGGGAGTGAGATCTCAGTGAACACCCCCGGGTACGACAACTTAATGGGCGTGAGGAAGGCGCAGCTGAGTTTACTGAAAGCAATTTGTGGCTTCACAATAGTTGGTGATCCTTTATTTAACAAGATATATTAAAAACATCAATAACACACAAATCATTACTAACTGTTTGAGATCGATTTCAGGTTGACAAACCAGAAATACCGAACTTCCAATAATGTAGCCCTGACAGAACAGTAAGTTTAACGCCAGTTAACACAAGTTACATAAAGCAGTTGAAATACCCATTAGTCAGTAGCAATTTTTTTTCTTTTTTTACAGAACAAGTAACGCCTCTGTAAATAACGTGTTCAACATTCGTAAAAATACAACTCGAGAGCCCTACCAGGTAACTGTGACTTCTCTGCAATTACAGAAACGCCAGTACCATAACAATTTGAGAGCCACTAATTACATAGTAAATTTCAAACGAGGAAGGAGGCTCCTATTTAGAAAAAATTTACGATTTCAGGATTACCTTCAACAATAGTTAGTGGGCGCTTTTGGTACTAGCAATTCAGAAAAAGAAGAATAGCCCTTTCCTTTTTAAATTTACAGGTTCAGCAATTCACAATTAAAGGAATAAAAGATCTTCAAATCGAAGCAAATTATAAGGTAGCAATAACAAGACAAGGAAGGGCTGGGGGAGGCAAAGCTTGGCTAGGATGGATTAAGGTAGCGGACACTTTGATTTAATCTCAATTCCGTATGCCATAAAGATGAAGAATTTAACTTATAAGAGAGGTGCCGTAGCAAGCGAGGAGGCCGCTCTGCTTCAGTGGCTACCTCAAGACGGAAGGCGCAACACCACAGTGCACACGCGTACACAGCCAACGTGGACTGGCCACGCCCGGTGAATCGGCGGGTAGTGGATAACACGCCGGGCCCAATGCCTACAATGCTACGAACAACTCGGGCAGCCGAGGGCAAACAAACAGGAATATAATTCATTCCAAACTGAGAAACAAAAATAAGGTGATTAACCGGTTAATCGTGCAACAGTAATGACCAAACATAACTTTTAATTTGATTAAGCAGCCAACTGTTAACAAGATCCACTAATAAATTTACTTGAGAAAACTTAAGAATTAGCAAGAAATGCTTGAGGGCTAATACCTAAGCCCGAGATCACAGCAGCAATAAAATGTACAGTAAACAATAAATTCCTTCTTTTAAGAAAAGCTCTGAATCTCACCAAGACCTTCCAAGGCGAGTACAGAAAACGAACCAACATTCTTCGGAGCACTGGCGATTGCTCTCTGCGACCACGACCGGTGTTAGAACTCTTGCAGAAGTCGGGCAAGCGAGAACTTGCACCTTAAGGGTCAGGCTCGATATCCGACCTTAGTGGACACTAACATATGTGATGCCCTATAACATGTTACAACAAATTAATTTTACACTCAAATAATATTGACTAAGATCACCGAAACGCTGTACAAGCTGCAATAAAAAAGAAAACACAATTTAAATATGCTCAAATATGTCATGCATAACGGAAATTCACACTGAGGAGGGGGGGCTGAGTTTACTAGTTTGAGTACAGAGTGACGGAACGCCCACATCAGCAGACAGTTACTCCCAAATCCACGTAGTCCTTCGAGCGCAACAGCGTAGCGCCCAACACTCCACACCAACACGGCCTTGAGCAAACAGCCACCCTCTTCGACGAGTAACCACCGATCAGGCCATGTAATCACACGCTCACCTTTCGTCACACTCTGGTGTCGCGCCCCACATCGTGCCTATTCAGATGGGACATTACGGCGGTGATTATACGTGCAGTAAGCCACACATCTCTCTGCCACTGCCCCACCGCCCGTCAATAGCCTGCCTCCAACTCTCTCTAATTCTCTGCAAAGGAGGGCTAGAGATAATAGGTGCTGGGAGTGATATGCTTGATGCCATTGCCAAAACAGAAACGCTTAAAACCCCTACAAACAAAGGCCAGGGCGTTATCACTTACTACCTCCCTAGGAGGACCAAACAGAAAAAACATCTTGGTAGGGTGGTGAACAGTTATAGATTCCATCACCGGCCGAGTACGAACAAGCCAATGGAAACGGGAGAAGTCATCCACCACAACCAGGATGTAATGGTTGCCGACTTTAGTTCGGGGTAGGAGTCCCACGTAATCAAATAACTTACCCATCGGGTGTTTCTCACGTTCCCAACAAAGAAGAACCTTGTGTGATTTGGTATTAGTCTTAGCTGTTTTGCAGAACTCACACTCTCCCCCCCCCTAAGTGGCAAACATTCTTGGAAATGTTTGGCCAGGCGACGTGGTGCGGAATCTTCGCAATAGTTTTGTGGATGCCTACGTGGCCTCCAACCAGTGAACTACGAAAATAATGGAAAATCCATGGAACGAGCTCGATCAGCAAACCAAGGTCTACGTTGTAGAGACCTACCTACTTCTCAGCAGAGAATTCCCTTCTGCCAGGTGTAACCTGGGACCGAAACTCCCGCCAAAACCTGATTATGAGTAGGCTCTACGTCAGGGTCTCGATTTTGTTTACCCTTTAAATCGCTAAAGAGCTGGGGAGCCTCGGTAAGAATACCGCACACATTAAGGCCTGCCAGAGGAATACTTCGAGGAAATGATTCACTATCTTCTCCAAACAGCCGACTAAGTGCCTCAGCAACCAATTTATCAGAACCTCTAACATGGCGCACTTGAAAATGGAAGGCCTGTCTTTCTAGGCAGAGCGAGGACCCAGTTAAGCGATTGGTCCGAACTCCCGGTGTTCCAAGCAAAATTTAAATTTTTCAAGAGCGAACAACACAGCCAACGCCCCACCACTCATAAACACAGTATTTAAGTTCATGGCCAACTGAACAAGTGTGCGGCTGGCCACCGTATATGACGACAGCCCTGCAGCCAGCAATAGCCAAGTAGGAAGGCACGTGTTTCCTCAGTTCAGTTATAGTCCGACGGACGCCACTGATGTTACGGTAGGTTTCGAACGTCTGCCACGTTTCAATAACGTGATTGACGACGTTGCCGCAACGTTACAGGCGGCCACCATAATGTGTGACGGTACCTAAGATGGGAGTTCAAATGGTTCAAATGGCTCTGAGCACTATGGGACTCAACATCTATGGTCATCAGTTCCCTAGAACTTAGAACTACTTAAAACTAACTAACCTAAGGACATCACACAACACCCAGTCATCATGAGGCAGAGAAAATCCCTGACCCCGCCGGGGATGGGAGTTCGAAAACCCTGAACATTCGGACGCCAATACCAGCGTGATCAACCAGGACAGACCCTATATGTCCGTCAGAGTATCGGAACTTGAGATCGTTAGCATGGCGCCGCACAACGTCGGCGCACAGCTCTTTATTCCCCAGCTTTATGTACACAGTGGTACTGAGTATCGCAAAACGAATTCCAACATCTTGTGGCGGGAGACGCATTTCGTCCCGTATAAACATTTCTACTTCATACGCCTTCGGTCGTTCATGATCCAAAGGATAAGTTAATTTACCTGCGGTTTGGCGGCAAGAAAATGCCATGATGGTCGATCAAGTCGGACTCTAAGACAAGGCTCTACGCGGAAGTAGACAAACGCGCTCTCGCTCGCAAGTAACACAACAGGCGAGACGCAAACAAGGCGTGATAGCTTCACCACTGCCGAAGGCAGGCTGTGGCCACTCAGCTATGGAGGCGGACAATAATTTCAGTACAAGTTTGTATGACTCTTGTCCTTCATTTAACCCTTTTTCCATTCTCCAAAACGGTAAACACATAAAGTGCTTCGAGGAATACATGTTGTCACCGAATATACGAATTAATAACGGTCCTTCAACATTTAGTCAATAATGCACAGACTGTCACGAAGTTACTTAGTTTTCCTGGCCTCGCGATTTCTTTAGAGAGTCTCACGCCCTGAAAGATCATTTAATCAGAGAATGCAATGGTGAGATTCAGAATCGTGGTCAGAGATAACTTAAACGGCAGGTAAATCAGTTTTTGGGGTCGAGCTGGACATCTAGAGGAATTGTGCTGAGTGCGACTGAAGTGGTTACATCTTGCAGTAGTAGGCAGCGAGGGGCAGGAAGAGCGATGTTATGAATATACTCATCTGAAACAGTTTGTTAATAAAATACAGGGCCACAGCATCGAAGATAAAACAATTCACATACAGGGAGAGTCGCCTAACGTTCCCGCTGGATATATTTCGTAAACCACATCAAATACTGACGAACTGATTCCACAGACCGAAAGTGAGGAGAGGGGCTAGTGTAATTGTTTAATACAAACCATACTAAAATTCACGGAAGTATGTTTTTAGCACAAACCTACGTTTTTTAAATGGAACCACGTTAGTTTTGTTAGCACATCTGAACATATCAACAAATACGTAATCAGTGCAGCTTGTTGCATTGTAAAATATTAATTACATCCGGAGATATTGTAACCTGAAGTACACGCTTGAACCCTTCGACGTTCAGTTGCGTTTTGTAACAGACACGGGCCACGGTCGGCGAGCAGCATCTGCAGGGACATGTTTACGATGACGACCGTGTTTACGAGTGTGGCTGTAGTGCACGGTTGGGGTTTGGTCTTGCTGTCGCAGTGTCCGCATGTAGCGCTTGCTGCTATTGTTATTCTGCATTCATCTCCGCACGCAGACCAACTGTAGTACACCGTGTTACCAGACGTCTGTGATAGTGTAGTGTTGTAGGAACTGTGACCATGGTGTATTCGAACTCTGAAAAGGCGGAGATGATACTCATCTATGGCGAGTGTTGACGAAATGCAGCTGAAGCCTGCAGGGTGTGTGCCGAACGGTACCCGGACAGAGAGCATCCAACGTGCCGCACATTGCAAAACATCTACCGCCAACTGTATGCAACAGGTATGGTCGTAGCACGCAAACGGGTCCGTAACAGGCCCGTCACAGGAGAAGCGGGTTCAGTTGGTGTGTTAGCTGCTGTTGCCATGAACCCACACATGAGTACACGGGACATTGCGAGAGCCGGTGGACTGAGTCAAAGTAGTGTCATGCGAATACTGCATCGTCACCGCTTTCACCCGTTTCATGTGTCGCTACATCAGAAATTACATGGTGATGACTTTAATCATCGAGTGCAATTCTGTCAATGGGCATTAACAGAGAATGCGTTGCAGTTCTACCTGTTTACCGATGAAGCGGGTTTCACAAACCACGGGGCAGTGAATCTACGGAACATGCATTACTGGTCCTTGGACAATCCTCGCTGGCTCAGACAGGTAGAGCGACAGCGACCGTGGGCTGTAAATATATGGTGCGGAATCATTGGCGACTACCTCATTGATCCTCACTTCATTGCAGGGGCCCAAACAGCTCCAACATACATCGCGTTTCCACAGAATGATCTGCCAACGTTGCTCGAAAATGTCCCACTGGAAACGCGTCGACGTATGTGGTATCAGCATGATGGTGCACCTGCACATTCCGCAATTAACACTAGGCTGGCCCTTGACAGGATGTTCGACGGGCGTTTCATAGGACGTGGAGGACGCATAAATTGGCCAGCCCGTTCTCCTGATCTTACACCTCTGGACTTCTTTCTGTGGGGTAAGTTAAAGGAGAATGTGTACCGTGATGTGCCTACAACTAAAGAGGATATGAAACAACGTATTGTGGCAGCCTGCGGCGACATTACACCAGATGTACTGCGGCGTGTACGACATTCATTACGCCAGAGATTGCAATTGTGTGCAGCAAATGATGGCCACCAGATTCAACATCTATTGGCCTGACATGTCGGGACACACTCTATTCCACTCCATAATCGAAAACGGAAACCACATGTGTACGTGTGCCTCACCCCTCATAGTAATGTACATGTGCGTCAGTGAAAAACACCAATAAAAAGGTGTTAGCATGTGGACGTAATGTGCTGTTCCGGTCTCTTCTGTACCTAAGGTCCATCACCGTTACCTTTGGATCCCTAAGTAATTCGGTGCTCTCCGATACACACGATCGAACAGCGGAGGAGTGGTACTCAAGCGTCAACTTTAGGTTACAATATCTCTGGGTGTAATTAACATTTTACAATGCAACAAACGTCACTGATTACGTGTTTGTTTATATGTTCAGCTGTGCTAACAAAACTAACGGGGTTCCATTTTTAAAAAAACGTAGGTTTGCGTTCAAAAACATACTTCCGTGCGTTTTTTTATGGTTTGTATTAACCATTTACACTAGCCCCTCCCCTCACATTCGGTCTGTGGAATCGATTTGTCAGTATTTGATGTGGTTTACGAAATACATCCAGTGGTAATGTTAGGTGACTCACCCTGTATACAGGGTGCCCCAGGAGGAATGGTCAGTATTAAGGGATGTGCAGGAACGACCATTCGAAGCGGAAAGGGTCTAGTACACACGGACACTAAAATGCAACATTGAGAGCCATGAGAGCTTCTTCAACTTCGATAATGTAAAACAAATCTCTTCTACTGCAAAGCCCTTGATTGCCATATTTTGTGAGGGTGTAGTATGCACCAAAACAAGAAAAAATTTTCTAGTAAACATGGGCTCCAAAATACATATCTTAATAGCTATGGGCACTTGTTCAGTGGAAGAGAGACGTTTCTAGCAAAATCCATAACAACAACAAGCTGCATGTGCCCATCTCGAAAGAAACAAGATGAGTGTCTACCTTAGACCCACACGACGAAAAAGCAGCAGGCAGCAGAGGTCGAAGCAAGAGTACTGCTTTCTTTTACCACAAACAGTCACCAAACGGAATTTTGGCAGCCAGTTTCCTTGTTCTCTATCACTGGTCAAAGCTTCACAAGCAACCAAGAAGAGGTGAAACACGTGCCGCGTAAAGACATACCCCGCTGCCAGACGAAATCTCCAGCGACGGAGATTCTCTGAGCAAACAAGTGACTTGCCTTTGGCACATGGTTGCGTATGATCTGAAATAATGCAGTGCAGAAAGTAGCCTTTTTCAGCAGACAGCATCTCGCTTTACAATACTGCGTATGTAATTGCATCGTCAGAACCCAGTATCACAGACGTTTTCTTATAGGACTCTGAGTGAGCAATGTGGCTCATTGCCATGTAGGTCACAGACAAGAGATGCCGATGACATTATTAAATCACAATAATCCGTGTATGAAATAAATATCAGAAAGTAGATGAAAATTAGCAAAATTGCGATGCTGGTTTGACCAGATACATCACGGCATATCGGATGGACTCTGAAACTAGTTTCTGTTTGCACAACAACAACACTAAACGAAAATACGGCTTTGATCGGCTGCGTTATAATAACTGGTGATTTGAGCCGGGATTCTTTGAATCATTCACAGTCTCGTGACTGATTAAATTGGCTGTACATCGCAAATGCTTAAATTACAACGTTTTGATTAACTTCCTGTGCCCTATTTGTCGTACCAAAGCCAACCTGCATAAAACAGAGACAGGTGACTAATTCAGAGCAATTTCACGTCTGACTTAACATGTGTTTCATTAATTTACAATGAGGAAATTACAACAGAATTCGATTTATCGGAAACAGCTGCAGTTAATACATCCTATGATTTTGAATTGTTCTTTTACTAACATTGAACGAAAACATTCATTTAAAATATTCCATATTAAATTCAAATAAAACTCTCGTGAACCAATAACCGAAACGCATGATAACTGTTGCAGAAGAACAAATAACGAAGTCCGGTAATTCTCGATTATACGGTAAAAACAATTACTCGAAGCAGTTATGGCTGAGGAATGAAAGTAACTGAACTTTCGACTTGGTAGTCTCTTAACACAAAATTCTACTGGCATGTGAACACGCTCCAGGCTCGACAAGAACTAAACACAAAATCAGAGATCCTGGCTCTGTGCTTTTTATAGCGTAACTGCAGGAAGCTTCTGTGCAGACGTTTGGTTAAAATATGTGCTAAAACTATGGTGCAAACTGTTTTATAACAATATGACTCGATTTACGTGCAAAAATTAATATCCAACATACGAAGGATTTTGCGAATGTTAAATTAAGAATAACATTTAGAAACTAGGTACGCATTGAAAGTAGGGAAGATTCGTGGGGTTTCGAACTGCGTGGGGACGATATGGCGCAAGAAAGGTGTATCCGAACTAAAGTACTACGTAATACGCAAAATGTGACACTGTTACATTGTTGATTTTTCATGTAAATCAAATCAGATGGAAGGTACAAATACGAGTGCGTACTGACATATAAAGCCTCCGAATCTCTTAACCAGTTCTCAATATCAGATGAGGTATAACATTTCATCCATATTACTTGTATTACTTGGTCGACTTTCCAACTTCCCTGTCGGAAGTTGCAACCCTCTGCCGCTAGAGGTGACCGGATTAGTATGTATCATGGCGGTATGTAACGTAATTATATCGTTGCGTGAGACACAGCTGGCTGTAATGGACTTTCCAACCGCAGAAAACGTGCCTCCAGCAGGCATCCATAGAAGAATGCTAGCAGCGTACGGTGGTGATCGTATCGACATCAATAATGTGCAATGTTGGAATGTTCGTGATCGTAATGAATGAACCGGTGGTGCAAACCTCGCCTTGGTCCCATCCAATTTTCATCTCTTCCGAAACTTAAACAACACCTTCGAGAACTTCACTTCGATTGTGATGAAGCGGTGCAAGCAGAGGTGAGGTTGTGGCCCCATCAAAAATGTCGAAAGTTCTACAGTGACGGTATTAAATGGTTCAAATGGCTCTAAGCACTATGGGACTTAACACTTGAGGTCATCAGTCCCCTAAACTTCGAACTACTTAAACCTAACTAACCATGGACATCAGAAACATCCATGCCTGCGGCAGGATTCGAACCTGCGACCGTAGCAGCAGGGCGGTTCCGGACTGAAGCGCCTAGAACCGCTTGGCCACCGCGGCCGGCTAGTGACGGTATCAACAGACTGGTATATCAAAAAAAAAAAATGGTTCAAATGGCTCGGAGCACTATGGGACTTAACATCTATGGTCATCAGTCCCCTAGAACTTAGAACTACTTAGACCTAATTAACCTAAGGACATCACACAACACCCAGTCATCACGAGGCAGAGAAAATCCCTGGCCCCGCCGGGAATCGAACCCGGGAACTCGGGAATGGTATATCGTTGGGAGAAACGTGTTCGTCACCGCCTTGACTAAGATGAGAAATAAATATGCGGACATGAATAATAAATATGTAGAATGATAACAACGCTTGTTTTATGTACAAAGCTTTACGAGTGTTCACATAAAAAGATGTAAACTTCACATCAAGAGCTGAGAAAATAGCGGCAGCTTCATTACTTCCCTTTCTGGGGAATTAATGGCTAAACAGATGAACAAATTCACCGGATATCTTTTCACTGATAGGCAAACATGCTGAAAAAGCTTGGAAGCAACAACAAACAAACAAACAGTACAAAAACTGCGTACCAGGACAGCCATATTGGCGGTTAAAGATGAGTCGCTCTCAATACTTGTGTAACAAAAGCTTTGTTTCAGTAAAACCACAATAACGCTACACAGATTGTAAATATCACTCACGAATGCTCTTTGACGTTTTAATAACGCTGTGGCAGTAGAGCGAATAAAAGGAACTAATAATAAAAGCCGCACAGAGTCCGCGCTACGTACCCAGAGCAAAACACGTAACGGATGCCAGTGATATGGGTCGTATTTTCAGAATACCTCCTTCATCAAACAGAAAATATCGCATGGAAGTAACAAACGCAGTGTTATATTACGAAAAAAATTACTGTAAACTCAAATACTCCATAGCAGGGGTACATCCTGTGAATGACATCCATATTCCCCATTTCCTGGATTTCTTCCTTTCACTTTTCTTGTTCTCTTTGATATAATATCAGTTGCAGTGAATAAGACAGCAGGCATTGTACAAGAATATTTTAAAACAAAATAAGAAATCTCATTTGTAACAACCAAATTAATAACAGTACAATTTTACCTTCATTTATACTAGCCAAAAATGCCTCCGTAGCTGAATGGTCAGTTCGGCTTACTGACACGAGGAAGAACCGGATTCGATCCTCGGTACTGCCAGGGATATTTCCCCGGTGAGAGACTATGGTAAATGGTACAATCAGACTCGTGAGGACAACGAAGGAGCTACTCGATCGATATGTAGTGCTACCAAAGTCAAGAAACCTGAGAAAGACCGGCAGAGCTGTGTGCTGACCAGTTGGCCCTCCATATGGCAGCCGATGACGCCATTGGTAGAGGGTGGCCCGATTGGCCCATCATGACCAGAATCTTACCTTATACAATCAATAGTGCATCCAAACAGGATATATTCTTGCTGTACATTACGGAATACAAACCGACTGCTCCCACAGTGGAGAGTGTGACCATTTAGAAAAGAACCGTAAAAAACCGAAGAGAGCTCCAGCGTGCATTCCAGATGCGAAAAGAAAGAAATCAAGCAGCCAACGAGGTAAAGACTGTGCGACGGACCAAATGTTCACGGAGCGGGAAATTCAAAGAACCAAATATACACTCCTCGAAATTGAAATAAGAACACCGTGAATTGATTGTCCCAGGAAGGGGAAACTTAATTGACACATTCCTGGGGTCAGATACATCACATGATCACACTGACAGAACCACAGGCACATACACACAGGCAACAGAGCATGCACAATGTCGGCACTAGTACAGTGTATATCCACCTTTCGCAGCAATGCAGGCTGCTATTCTCCGATGGAGACGATCGTAGAGATGCTGGATGTAGTCCTGTGGAACGGCTTTCCATGCCATTTCCACCTGGCGCCTCAGTTGGACCAGCGTTCGTGCTGGACGTACAGACCGCGTGAGACGACGCTTCATCCAGTCCCAAACATGCTCAATGGGAGACAGATCCGGAGATCTTGCTGGCCAGGGTAGTTGACTTACACCTTCTAGAGCACATTGGGTGGCACGGGATACATAAGGACGTGCATTGTCCTGTAGGAACAGCAAGTTCCCTTGCCGGTCTAGGAATGGTAGAACGATGGGTTCGATGACGGTTTGGATGTACCGTGCACTATTCAGTGTCCCCTCGATGATCACCAGAGGTGTACGGCCAGTGTAGGAGATCGCTGCCCACACCATTATGCCGGGTGTTGGCCCTGTGTGCCTCGGTCGTATGCAGTCCTGATTGTGGCGCTCACCTGCACGGCGCCAAACACGCATACGACCATCATTGGCACAAGGCAGAAGCGACTCTCATCGCTGAAGACGACACTTCTCCATTCTTCCCTCCATTCACGCCTGTCGCGACACCACTGGAGGCGGGCTGCACGATGTTGGGGGCGTGAGCGGAAGACGGCCTAACGGTGTGCGGGACCGTAGCCCAGCTTTATGGAGACGGTTGCGAATGGTCCTCGCCGATACCCCAGGAACAACAGTGTCCCTAATTTGCTGGGAAGTGGCGGTGCGGTCCCCTACGGCACTGCGCAGGATCCTACGGTCTTGGCGTGCATCCGTGCGTCGCTGCGGTCCGGTCCCAGGTCGACGGGCACGTGCCCCTTCCGCCGACCACTGGCGGCAACATCGATGTACTGTGGAGACCTCACGCCCCACGTGTTGAGCAATTCGGCGGTACGTCCACCCAGCCTCCCGCATGCCCACTATACGCCCTCGCTCAAAGTCCGTCAGCTGCACATACGGTTCACGTCCACGCTGTCGCGGCATGCTACCAGTGTTAAAGACTGCGATGGAGCTCCGTATGCCACGGCAAACTAGCTGACACTGACGGCGGCGGTGCACAAATGCTGCGCAGCTAGCGCCATTCGACGGCCAACACCGCGGTTCCTGGTGTGTCCGCTGTGCCGTGCGTGTGATCATTGCTTGTACAGCCCTCTCGCAGTGTCCGGAGCAAGTATGGTGGGTCTGACACACCGGTGTCAATGTGTTCTTTTTTCCATTTCCAGGAGTGTAGATTCTGAACCAATGTGTAATCCACTGGCGAGCATCACAGGAAACCACAGAGTAAACATAAACGCAGGTTGACAGTCGAAGAAGATGAAACACTGTCCAGGAAGAAAACTATTAAAACCGAGCCCACTGATCAAACAGGCCATAAAATTATTTGTTATCTTTGTAAAAAACGGAAACCACCATCTAAAAGAAATCAAGATTCAGAAAGAGGCAACATATTCTGGACCATCGTGAAGGGCAGAACGAGAAGAGACACAGCAATGCAAACTGGAAACGTGACTGACCGTACAGACAAGGGCGATAACGAGATGGGGAATAAAAAGACCAACACTAAGAATAATGGAGAGAAGGAGAGGAGGTTCTGGAAGTGACCAAGAAGAAAGGAAAGCAAGGAACGGATAATATGCCTACCTCTAGACAAGGAAGACTTAAAGAAGAGCCGGCCGCGGTGGGTTCGCGGTTCTCAGCGCGCAGTCCGGAACCGTGCGACTGCTACGGTCGCAGGTTCGAATCCTGCCTCGGGCATGGATGTGTGTGTTGTCCTTAGGTTAGTTAGGTTTAAGTAGTTCTAAGTTCTAGGGGACTGATGACCACAGCAGTTGAGTCCCATAGTACTCAGAGCCATTTGAACCATTTGAACTTAAAGAAGGGTATACTATCTAATTCACAAACAGTTGAAATTGCAACTAGTGCAAAGTGAGACACCACACAACACGTTGTAGTATAGAATTGTGACAGCACGCAGCAGCTAACAGAAGAAGATTATGAAGATACGCAGATCATAGAACCTACAGATAGCAACGAGAATTACGAAAATGATACAAACAGTGATGGAATGAAATGAAACATGGAAGAATTTTATGGCCGGACCCGCTTCCTGTTTACGAAATGTGTGAAAAAGCAATGAGCCTGGCTAAATTAGAGCATATGCATGTCTTTACCATAGCAATAAGACACCTGGTTAGGCACAGTCATTCGAAAGGCCGTACCATAAATTTTTCTGTCATGGAGGAGGTTGATCATATTTAGCTCTTTGTCGTCTACTTGCCTACAAATACAAAGGGACTAGAGACTCTACATGACGTCGTCATTAAAAGGAGACAGAAGAAACTTTATATTGATCACCCAATCATCTGATGGCACATAGCCGAAATGTCTACGATTGCTGGTTAGACCGGCCCCGTAGCTATGTGTTCGCTAGCTTCCCGTAGCATTCACTTAGAATCAAATAACATCCTAGTGGCAATGGAACAGAGACAAATGGTTAAAATCGGAGAGATAAATTAGATGCGCAGTGCCACGATGATGCAAGAACTCGGGAAAGTGAAAGAGGAGTTGGAATTACACATATTATGTATACAGGAGCCATATTCCAGAAAAAGGTCATTAACCCACGTGCCAGTTACACCATAGATCATAACATCAGGTCAGCAGCCAATGACAGCAGTTGTAGTGCCAGATAAATACATAACAGTGACAAAGATACATCAACTCTGTGACGAATACACGGTGACAATAGAAATAATGACTGCCTCAGGAAAATTTTACGTAACTAATCAATACTTTCAGTATAGTCAGGAGACTGTAGGGCTAGGACTTAAAAAGACTACTACTTTTATATAATATATTTTCAATGGTTAAAAAGTGGATGACATTTACTAGACAGAATGTAGGACCTCCACTTCGGCTATAGATAATGTGTTTCTACGTACAATATCTTCTGAGGAAAATTGTTTTAAAACCGACGAAACCATGGTCAAGGTATAATACACTTGTGCTTTGCTACTGGTTGACTGTTATTTCTAATCACTGAAGCTCTTGTATGCGTAGTTGCTGAAGCGCAGTCATGTATAAAAAAAAAAAAAAAAAAAAAAAAAACCTGAAACTTTTCTAGAACCACGATTATCTTCCTGGTAGAGTGATACCAATAAACCCTCGTCCCAATATAAATGTGATATTTGTTCCTTCGGACATGTGCGTAAGAACAGACACCATTTTGATCCTGCAGCCACTATGAACACAATGAAATTAAAAACATTTTCTGCCAATGGACGTGGATTTATATCAATGAGAAAAGTTGAAAATTGGTGTCAGACCGGAATTCGAACCTACGTCTCCTGTTTACTAGGCAGATGCACTGACCACTAAGCCATCCGAACACAATGGGCAACATACTGCAGGGACTACCGTAGCACGCCTGGGTTCGAATCCTTGTCCGCCACAAATGTTCAACTTTCCCAATTGACATAAATCGAGGCCCACTAGCAGTAATGTCTCTAATTCCTTTGTGCCTTTTCGCACTCTTTAAGCTTAATCGGTTTATTTCCTATTCCCTTCAGATTGGTTTTCGTTTTTATTTGACTCTTCATATTTAGTGAAGAGTTTATGAAGCTGTGCAACACTGTACTGTTTTCCAGTTGCATGGAAGTATTCTTGTGCAACAGAATTCCATGCACTCTTCTTTTCTGAAGCTACCTTCAGTATACATTTTCGTAATACAGATACATGTGCTCAAATATCGAACTTGACGGACAGCTCTGTTAACTGTGGTCTTGTAGAGGGGCAGACAAACAACAGCTGCGATTTGTCGGGAACAGGCGAACGTTGACTCACAGCGAGAAACAATATATATCTTGTAGCTCAGTTGGTAGAGCACTTGCCCGCGAAAGGCAAAGGTCTCGAGTCCCGGTCCTGCAAAAAATGGTTCAAATGGCTCTGAGCACTATGGGACTTAACATCTGAGGTCATCAGTCCCCTAGAACTTAGAACTTCTTAAACCTAACCAACCTAAGGACATCACACACCTCCATGTCCGAGGTAGGATTCGAACCTGTGACCGTAGTAGTCGCGCAGTTCCGGACTGAAGTATCTAGGACCGCTCGGCCACAGCGCCCGTCTTTATTTCTGTTACTGTGACTATCAATCATCTTCAAGCTCGTTGTCACCACTCGAATTATCGAGATCTTCCTGGGCAAGACGGCATGAATTTTCTGTACCTGTCAACGTATCTTGAAAGACGATATCAAACACCATCAATCACTAAATTGTAAAGATAAAATCAATAAAATGAAACCCGTACAATGTGTTACTCCCAGTAGGAAAGAGACTCTGGTAAACATGATTTAAAAAAAAAAAACTTAACATGTCAAGTACTTAATGTTATTCTCCTCTCGCGTAAGTACTACGGTAAATTTTTTTTAAAATTTGAAACCATGTGAAACGTACTTCATAAATATTTATATCTTACTTCTGTTGATGCATGGGGAAGAGAATAATCTGAGTTCTTTTTTGCGCAGGCTGTAATATCTGCACCTTCAGGTCAAGAACAAATAATAAGACAGTAGTAGCTTATATCAAATCCAACCTATTGTGTTTGAATGCAGGAAACTAGCTGTAGATAATGTAAAAATACATAAAGGGGACTATAAAGATCACGATAGTGAGCAGAAATCCCTGAGTAATTCATTAATGAAACTGCTAGGCCACATTCTTAACCGATAGATAAATGTACAAAAATAGATCAAGTGTTAATCTAATTCAGCAGGAATGAGACGTATAACATATAAATATCTCATTAACGACTACGTCCAATATAATAAAAGAAATGGAAAGAAATGAAGTGAACAAACTCATGGAAGACTCTGCCAAGCAAAAGACTGGAAATACTATGGAAGAAGGTGAACATACGAAGTACACTCTAAGAAAGGAAAAAGAAAGAAAAACAAGAAAAAACACACGACGAAGGAGTTACCCGAATGGGACGGAAATCACTAGATGTGATTTAGTTGTATATCGTAAGTCACCCCTCTATTTTTTTGCTTTTATCAGCGATTATAGCTAATTTAAAACTTGCTGTAAGGTAGCTGGTTAGGAAAAATGGACATCGGACTTTAATAAGAAGCCAAATACAGAGGACGAACTTACTGCTAATGTACATCCGTTGATAACTAAAGTTATCGCCCAGAGCATATGATACATGCCCTATCTATCCTCCCACACTCTTCTCTGTTTCTATCCCTTCTAAAATATTCTATTAATAATGAAAATGTTGTAATAGGTGAAAATTTTGAACAAAACATATAATTTTATTTCACTTTAAATTCACATAACACGTCACTACTTGTTCTGATTGCACTGACTCTACAACGGCAGTTAATCATTTATCAGGAGCTGGTGTGAGTTTCCCGTTGCCGGTTCATCACTGTACGATCCCCTTTCATTGCATAACAACTTCCCCGGATAAGAAATTAAAATCTGAGCTCCAAAAGTCTCACTTAACGCGTTCCACTATCTTTTTAACTCTGACGCGACTTTAAGTATAATCTTTCCACAAAATACTTCACTTTTACGCACGATGGGCGGTAGTGCAAGCGCCTGGGACCAACTTTTCAGGCTTTTCTAGGCTCGACAGACTCACTCCTTCGCGACAGACAATCTCTCCCTTCTAGTACTATGGGGTATCACCGTCACCGATACCACTCGCTGTAGCAAAGGAGAGCAACGGTAGATTCGATCCCTCCAGTAGAGAATTGATATCTGTAGCCTTACAGCACGTACAGAATGCGTAGTCTTGACCACTCGTCTCGTATAGGGTGCCTAAAGGATGCTGCGTTCTCGGAATGCTATACTACAATTCAAGCAAATAACATTAGTAGTTTTATTTCAATAAAGGAGATTGACAGTACTTGTTAATACAAGTTAAGTACAAGGCGACATGCAACATAAATCAGAGTCCTTTGCTATATACAAGTTTCACGCAAGTTTCGCACACAGTTAGTGGATCACTAATAATTGCTATAGTAGCACTCTCTGCTAGGCCGTGCTAATACTTTGCGAATACTGTCCACTAATGTCCAGTTCAAATGGTTCAAATGGCTCTAAGCACTATAGGACTTAACATCTGAGGTCATCAGTCCCCTAGACTTAGAACTACTTGAACCTAACTAACCTAAGGACAGGCATGCCAGTCAGCTTAAACAACGTACTTTGCAGTAATACATAAATTCTCCACAATTTTCGTTCAGTTTAATCGAAAACAGTTGCAACAGACTGTGGAATAATGCGTGTGACTTCAGAAACTATACTATTTGTACCACCAATTTCTTCATGTGCTCTGTGCCTGAATAATGAATAATGAATCCCATTTGTCGATCGTTGTAATTTTTTGTTCGTTCATTGGCAGATATTGTCAGATAAATCTTTAAATTCTTACTGTATGATATTGTAATAACGTTTCTAACAACTCTACGATACCCGTCGATTATGCTACCTCGTAATAGATATTGAGAATTCTCATCCCTCTCTTCTGTCATTACCATCTATTTCAAAGGCTGGTGATGATAGATCGCTAGAAAACCTCTTTTTGTGCAAACAGCCACTAAACCTGCGAATGTTCACTATACCACGAATATACAGCGAATGGTAAACAACGCAGACTTCACGATTCTTTCGAATAGAAGAGAGTCGTACCGACCGAAAACTGCCGTACTGCACTACTAAATGAAATGTGGCGCTGTACTTACTAGGAGAACCGAGCAAATTCGATAGAGACTTAGCCTCGACACGCATGCAGGCTACACCCGTCTCACGTGCAATTGGTCTTACACCGTTCGGATTTTTCTCCAAAGTTTCTGTTTCGCTACGTAAGTGACACACGGAAAAATAGAAACGCGTCATCTGATACGAGTCGTGCTATTAGAGATCGGATGACAGTTCTTATTCAGTCAGTAAGAAAATTTTACATGGTAAACCTTCGTCAGTTGTTTTTATATACCTTTTGATTATTTTCAAATTAATTTTGTCGTCGAGTGTCTGCAGAATAATTTTCATTAGAGCGCCACTGAATGTTAGACTCTGTGGAGGCAAGAGAGAATCGCGGGCTCTGGAATACTCATCGAATACTGAGCTTCGGATCAGACCTGATAAATCTGAAGAGAGATGTTACTAATCCTACGTGGTGTTAAACTGTGGGCGACATGTATTGTTTGTCGTGCATGTGTACAAAAATCAGCACAACTGAAATATGCAAGAATACCATGGTACTTCTGAAATGTTTTCAGCTAAATCAAGTAGTATGTACTTACGATCGAATAACAAAAATCCTGCTCGTTGATGATGGAAAGCTGCCGATGTCGTCGACATGTCAGGGGGCCTACATGTTTAAATGATGTAATTTCTAACGTCAGCAGATACAGGTTATGAGCGACATAGACCCTGCCACATTAGAATGTTAGGAGCATAAACAGAATGTGCGTATTGTTCACTAGATTATCGAAGTTTTATCTGTAGCGTATGAGTGTTGTGATGATATATTTTTCATCAGTCAGTAAGCAGGTAGTTATTTGATAATTCGTAAGATACGGGTATTTCTTGATGCATTTGCTTGTCGTTTATCGTTGTAAGTTTCACGCAGCAGTAGAGTGTTTTTCGACACGTCATCATTGCTTTAAATTCGTTATCTAGAGTTATAGTGCCATTTCATGAGACGTTATCTTATATGACTTTACATTTAATTCCCATAGGTGTTGTTCATAATATGACAGTAAGAATGTTGTATCATGGTTTATCTACTATTTGTTCACAACGTCCTGAAGGAGGCTCTTGAGTTCTGGATCGGGTGAAATCGACTGACTTCAGGCAACAAGACTTTTATAAATATCTGATATGGGCTAATGGAAGTCACCATTCGGGGTAGTGGTAGTCACGGTGAGATGATTTAGAGTAATGGCAGTAACTATTTGTGGTAGTGGTAGTCACCATGATAAGGGCAATGGCTGTCACCTTTCAGAACAATAGAACTCATCATGACTGGAGTAGTGTCAGGCACTGAACGGGGCAATGACAGCCACCGTGACTGGACTGATGGCAGTCACCATGTGCTATTCAGTGTGCTATTTCATCGAAGAGTCATGTAGTTTCCACTGGGCGACTGCATGATTTAGCACTATAAGCAGATTAAACGTGATCTGTAACTGATCTGCTACGTGGAAAATGAGAAACATATAATACATCAAATAAATGTATTTCGTCTGAAAGTTCCTGCAGTTGAACAGGAGGCTGAGCGTTGGTGTAAGACACTAGACGTTGACCATACTGAAACACTTGATCTAACCTGAGTGAAATGGTACTATAGAAGCTTAAAGGTTGTATTTAACAGTGTAAAGTACAAAATCAATGAAATTTACAGATTAGGCTACAGTACAGCCTATAGTATAGTATTAGGCTACAGTATGGCTCGGCTCGAGAGCCGTGAGTGATGGTCTGCGTTCCATTTCATTTCATAGCAGGACGCCTTTGGTTGTCATCCGCGGCACCATTATAGCATAGCGGTATGCCGATGATATTCTACGCCCTGTTTTGTGGCCCTTCGTGGCAAGCCATCTTTGGCTTGCATATCAGCAAGATAATTCCCAACCCGCACACAGCGGGAGTCCCTACTACTTGCATGCAAAACCCTGTTTTGGCCAGCATGGTCGCCGGATCTCTGCCAAATTCAGAACGTTTGGACCATTATGGGCAGGGCCCTGCTACCACCTCAGGATTCTGGCGACCTAACGCAGCGGTTGCATGTAATGTGGAACGATATCCCTCAGGAGGACATCCAACAACAATGTCAATCAATGCCAAGCCGAGTAACTTCTTGTATAAGGGCCAGAGGTGGAAAAACGCGTTATTGACTTGCTCAAGTTGTGAAGCACTTCCTTTTGAATGAATCATCCAATTTTTCTGAAATTGTAATCACTTGTATGTCACACACATCCATGCCCGAGGCAGGATTCAAACCTGCGACCGTTGCGGTCGCGCGGTTCCAGATGGGACATCTGAGGTCATCAGTCCCCTAGACTTAGAACTACTCAAACCTAACTAACCCAAAGACGTCACACACATCCATGCCCGAGGCAGGATTCGAACCTGTAACCGTAGCAGCAGCGCGGTTCCTGACTGAAGCGCCTAGAACCACTCTGCCACATCGGGCGCACATCTACTGATTTTCATCCATGTCAGATAATTCCTTCGTGGTGGTTCGCTTCGTTCTCTTTTTTTTCTTTTTATTAGATTATAAACGCTATGTTAGTAATTTTTCACGGTGATATTCGGCCAACAAACCCGGTGTATAAAAGAGAAACATTATTTATGCCACTTACGATTCCCGGCACATATTAATTTGCGGCAATCAAGCATACCAACTAAAATATTAGTCGCCCTGGGAGATATCAATACCGGTAACATCACTTCTGTCCTTGATAATGGCATCATCTCGCGACGAACAGAATGTATAATTTCCATCAGATGTGCCACATCCATATTCGAATGTGCCGCCGTTTATACGAAGCTGACTGCCTTATTTTAATACTTCGCTGATATTTGCTGGAGAGGAGGGGAGGGTGAGGGGGTACGAAGCATAGCTGGGCTAGTTCCACCATCTCTGGTTTTTTAAATTTATGTTACTTATTGATGTATTTATTTACGGGAACTATACTTTGATTGACTGACTCAGTTTAATGGTATATAACAATTAAACTGAGTCAGTCAGTCTGTGTATAGTTCCCGTAAATAAATAAATTAATATGTAAAATAAATTTTAAAAACCAGAGAATGTGTTTGGCTCCATAGGAGAAGGAGAGGGATGGGTGGGGACATGGCTTAATAAGAATGTTGATACCACTGTTAGGATTGCCCCAGATGTAGTCAAACCATAATAACACTTGGGCTTTTCAGGGTCAAGGGGCCGCCATCTTGAAGTATGCCATTAGTTGTATCACACACTTTAATACCGTTTTTATGTGTAAAGCGCACTGTAATGCCTATGCATAGATTCCTCGCGTGGTGTGTATTGAGGGCAATCAGAATTGCAACCGCAGGAACACGGAGGTTTTAGAGAACATGATACCGTTCCTCCTGCAGACAGTTAAACATGACATATTTGAGCAGGATAATGCCCGGCCACATGTGGGTACGAATGTCCAAGCCGCCTTAGAAGAACGAGTGTGTCCGCAGCTCGTGGTCTAGAGGCTAGTTGTGCTGCCTCTGGAACACGGCGTCCCGGGTTCGATTCCCGGCCGGTGTTGGGGAGTTTCTCTGCCCGGAGACTGGGTGTTTATGTTGTCCTCATAATTTCATCATCATCGTCATTCGTGACAGCTACTCGATTGGACTGTGAAAAAAAAACTGAGCTGCGTAAAAATTGGGACATTGTACGGGTGCTGATGATCGTGCAGTTGAGCGTCCCACAAACCAAACATCATCATCGAAGAACGAGTAGTATAATTGCTTCCCCCCACCTGCGCGTTAGGCTGGCCTGTTCCCCATCTTAGATAGCTGGGGTGCTGTCGGTCAGCAGTTTCTCCGATCTGGTCCTGCTGCAACCAGTGTTAGTGCGTTGTTGAGTCGCTTATAAACCACGTGGCAGGGTGCTCCCCAATAGCAGATCCACGTCCACATTGATTCCGTGTCACAACATCTTGAGGGTCTGACTGGCGACACGTGGTGGCCTCACACCATATTGAATTATCACAGTCAAAGTGCATGAATAGTTCCGTGATTCTAATCTATTGTTGATTATCGTGCCCTTAATCTGTGAAATAAATTTCACTGTAGTTACATGTATCCTTGGTGCTGCCATTTTAACAACGGTAGTCTATGACTTGAAGTGATGGCTCACCAGCTTCGACGCAGACTGTGAATGGGGCTCGTTCTAAACGCCCCTATGGTCAAACTGGTGCACTCTTTATGGACTGTGTCTATTACTGCAACGTATGGTGATCTAGTGGACAGGCGCAATGTGCATCCAAAGTCATCCGCGATCGCACTAAAGATTTATGAAACTATAGCATACTTGATTGGTCAGACTTCCATACCCGGTATGCAGCACATTTTAAAATGTTAAGGGCCTTGAGGGATCAACTTCACAAGCGCCTGAGGTACGCAAGCTATATAAGCTTTTCGATCAAAGTGGAATTCAAGAAAATGTCCCTCAATTTAAGTTCTGGATCATTAACAGAAGGGTGAAAACTATTAAAGATAGCACACTCAGATTTTTCTGACGAAAACTTAAAACCTGTTTCGCGAGAATCACTCAACCCTCTTAAGAGTCATCTGACGCTGATGTCTATTTGCAGCAACACTGGAAGATAGAAAAATCCATTGAAAAGTCGTCCGCAAAGGAAGATAACTAGAGTGATTCCTTACTGTGGTCATAACGCTACCTATACTTACAAAATGGACTGCTGAAACATCTGGCACTCTGTACCTAAAACACAATGGAAGAGAATGGGCCGAATAACAACAGGAATACATCCGCGGAAATCTCATGCTCCAATTTTTCCGAGATGATTACGCCACCATGAAGTATCATACACCTTCTCAAGGTCGATAAATACATCAGTTACGCGATGGTCAACCTCAACTACTTTCCGAACGAATATTGTGGGAGAAACTGAATGCAATAGATATTTGGAACAGGGTCCCCCGATAAAGGCCATTGCTTATTGCAGGAGAAAGAACGCATGTCTTCAGTGGGCCAGAGAATGCAGAAACTTGACAGTTTCTGAGTGAAGATGTTTTGAGGGGTTCTGGTAAGTCGCGATTGCACCCCGTTTCAAATGATGCTGGCCGACGAGTGCAACGGTGGCCCACTGGGGCCTATAAACCGCAGTCTGTGGAATTCTTTCTTTCTTTGGCTTTGAGCACTATGGGACTTAACAGCTATGGTCATCAGTCCCCTAGAACTTAGAACTACTTAAACCTAACCAACCTAACGACATCACACACATCCATGCCCGAGGCAGGATTCGAACCTACGAGCGTAGCAGTCCCACGGTTCCGGACTGCGCTCCTAGAACCGCGAGACCACCGCGGCCGGCAGTGTGTGGAAAGTGCAGGTTTCCTCCGAGGGGGCTCTGTATTGATATGGGGATGTTTTTCGCACCATAGCCTGAGACCGTTAATAAAGGCTACAGTAAACATAAACCAGGGTGTTTATCCCGACATTCCCAGTGACCAAGTATTCCCCTTTCTTCTGCATCTTGATAGTTAGAATACTGGGGACACTCCCATCTTTCAGAATGACAACAACCGCTTTCACGGGACTACACGCATATACTCCTGACGTGACTAACTCTCAGGCACCCTATCCCATCTCGATTAGCCCGAAAAATCTCATGCTCTTAATGAAATGGAAGATATCTAGGACTATTTGAACAGTAGGTGAAACGTAGCAATAAACAACTCCGCGTTTTGGTATCTCTACAGGATCTCATCATCCCCAATAAGCTTCAGATGGATGTGGCACATTCGATGGAAATTATAGATTCTGTGCTGCCATTATCAAGGACGGAGGCGATGTTACCAGTATTAGCTTGATATCTCCCAGGGCGACTAATATTTTAGTTGGTGTGCTTGATAGGCCCAAACTAATACGTGACAGGAATCCTAAATGACATAAATATTGTTTCTCTTTCATACACCGGATTTGTTGGCCGAATATCACCGTGAAAAATTACTAACATAGCGTTTGCAATCCAATAAAAAGAAAAAAAGAGGAAGAAACCAAGTACCACGAAGGAATTATCTGACTTGGATGAAACTGAGTAGATGTGCCAGCCGCTGTCGCCGAGCGGGTCTAGGCACTTCAATCCGGAACCGTACTGCTGCCACGGTCGCAGGTTCGAATCCTGCCTCGGGCATGGATGTGTGTGATGTCTTTGGGTTAGTTAGGTTTAAGTAGTTCTAAGTCTAGGGGACTGATGGCCTCAGCAGTTAAGCCCCATAGTGCTTAGAGCCATTTGAACCATTTTTCGGTAGATGTGATGCACATGTACAGACAAACAAGTGCTTACAATTTCAGAAAAATTGTATGATTCATACAAAAGGAAGTGCTTCACAATTTGAGAAAGGCAATAACGCGTTTGTCCACCTCTGGCTCTTATGCTAGACGTTATTCGGCTTGGCATTGATTTACAGATTAGTTGGATGTTCTCCTGAGGGATATCGTTCCACATTATATCCAACCGGTGCGTTACGTCGTCAGAATCCTGAGGTGGTTGCAGGGCCCTGCCCATAATGCTCCAAACGTTCTGAATTTGGCACAGATCCGGCAACCATGCTGGCCAAAACAGGGTTTTGCATGCACGAAGACAAGTAGTAGGGACTCTCGCTGTGTGCGGGTTGGGAATTATCTTGCTGATATGCAAGCCAAAGATGGCTTGCCACGAAGGGCCACAAAACAGGGCGTAAAATATCATCGGCTACCGCTATGCTATAATGGCGATGCAGACGACAACCAAAGGCGCCCTCCTGTGAAATGAAATGGCACGGCAGACCATCACACCCGGTTGTCGGGCCGTACGGCGGGCGACTGTCACGCTGGTATCCCACTGCTGCGTGGGGAGTCTCCAAACACGTCTTCGCTGGTCATCGAGCCTCAGTTCGAAGCAGAACTCAGCGTTAAAGACAATTCTACTCCACTCATTGTTCCAGATCGGAGACTTGTTTGGAGACGCTCCCTGAATATGGTGGGATACCATGTCGATTGTTGGCCGCCAGACAGACCGACAACCAGAGTGATGGTATCTCATTTTATACCAGGACCCCGTTGGTTGTCATCTGCTGCCCACTTGTAGCACAGCGGTACGTCAACGATGTTCTATGGCCCGTATTGTTATTCTTCTTGGAAAGCTACCCTGGGCTTACATTTCAGCAAGGTTATGTCCGCCTGCACTCGGCGAGAGTTTCTACTGCTTGTCTTCGTCGTTTTCAGACCGTACCTTGATCAGAAAGGTCGTTCGATATCTTCCCCATTAAGAACTGTTCGAGAACTGTAGGCAGGGTTCTTCAACCATCTCGGTAGTATGACTATCTAAAGGGTCAATTGGACAGTATTTCGCACGATATCGCTCAGGAGGACATACAACATCTCTGTGTACCAAAACCAAGCCAAATAACTGTTTGCATAAGGGCCGGGGATGGACCAATGCAATACTGAATTGCTAAATTTGTGAAGCACTTTCTTTTGAATGAATCATCCAATTTTTATATTGTAACCATTTGTTTGTACTTGTACATCACATCTACCGATTTCCCTGAAATTTGGGTAACTATTCTTTTCGGAAAGTCAACCCTCACGTTGTTTGTAAACAAACACATAGTTATGATGAGCGCAAACTACGTAAAGAATGCCGCACTCTAAAGGATTGCAGGATTTAAGTGGAAAGTAAAGCACCAGTAGGGACGCATCAGAGATGTCTGTGGAGCAGTAAACATCCATCACGCCACGAAGGACAATCCCGACTAATGATCGGGTCCGCATCATCAGGTTACATGCAGAAGGCTTGTCAATCAGGCAAGTTACTTTGTGCATCCACCGGCATGAAAGTGATGTGGTGCGGACATGGACTAGGCTCCAGCTGACAGGTGGAGTTAAGTACTTGCATCACACAGACATTACGCGTCCGACAGGTGCACATAATGATTAATATTTACGCGCTTTTTGGTCCCCCGATCAATGGGTTGACGAAGAGACCGTCAGACTTGTTAATACGGATTTTGCTGAGGCTTACATGTGTTGTAGAGAGACCTGTGTTGATTGTCTGGTTAACGGCTTTTCATGCGACAGCCCCTTATTTTCGAGAAAATCGATGCTGAAGTTTAGTACATAGCTCCTATCTCGTAGTGTTTCACCCAAGCGAGCATATGCATTGGCTAAGATTCAGAGCTATCGCACTAGCAGTACGGATCAGGCAATCCCTTGATGTTCACTTTTACATGCAGGTTAAAATAATTACAAAAAATTCAAAATGGTCCGTCTTACTAAATACTGATGGAGAAGTCACTTCAAGGAAAGATTTCATAAAAATATATTCTTTCATTCTATATCAATTTAGTGTACACTTGCCTTCACAGGAAGGATCAAGTACGCGTGGTTCGCACCAATGTTGATGGGGGAAAGATCGGTCTGTTTGAAGCGAAACAAACTGTATTTCCCGGTATCGCTTCTGGAAAATCCGTGTGCAAGCCAGTAACTATCATTAAATGTGTGCGGCGTTCTATGAATTTGTGTTTCGATTGTTTCTACAGCAAGTACTATCCGTAATTCTGATGTAGCACAGCAATCGATGCAAACTATAGTGGAAAAGAGGATTTTATAATCTGTTCTGTAACAAAAGGAATACACGTTTCAAGGAAGTTTGCTGTAATGTTTGGTTTATTGATTAAATTACTACGTGACTATGACTGCTATCGAATACTTTTGAGTGAGAAATACTATTTAATGATTTTCTGTACGATTAAATTAAGGGAAAGAAAGGTTTACATGCAAAATTTGAAACCTTGGCGCCCGCATGATTAGAGGTGAACCTTAACCACTGCGCAACATTACGATGATTAAATACTTACAAAAATTGCAGATACAAGCGATACCTTTAAAATTTCAGTATCGACGTTCTCGGACATTAGGGGCATCTCATACAAAATGATGTACCGTACAGCTTCCGCAATGCCGCTATAATATTAATCCACTTGCTTATAGTCACCTTGGTAGTGGCAGGCGACAGTAATAGACGTAAAATGATACTGAAATATTGTGATAAAAAGGATCCTCACCAACGGCTGTGCAGGCAGGCGTAGTAGTTAAATTACACGACTCTTCGTTACCTGTCGTCGAATGAAACAGAAATGCTGACAACATAGAACAACAGCAGAAATGTCAGCTGTCGAATCTCGCGTCGTTCCGAGGACGAACAGAGGACGCTGGTTAGGCTTTAATTGACATGCTTTGTATGGGGAGACACAGGACGCCCGAGGGGAGAACCGAATTTTGGGGTGGTGCACCTTTGACAACGGATCAAAGGCATTAGCTAGCGGCCTATTTTACAGTTGTAAGCATATTAACTGTCATACAAAGAGAACTGTCAGTGAATTAGACAACGCTTCACGGAATTACAGCTGACAGGTTTATTGCGCTATAATCGATTGTCTATATTTAATATTACTTGCCCAAACACGACTTTTTTTTATTAAAGATGTTACAGTTCTGGTGTCCTCTACATAGGAGTCATAATGTGAGGTGTTGTCTTCGTGTAACGATTAACAGGTATGACTTTTACTCTTAGCTGTGCACCTTAGTTTCATTTTCATATTGTTGTTGTTGTTGTCTTCAGTCCAGAGACTGGTTTGATGCAGCTCTCCATGCTACTCTATCCTGTGCAAGCTCCTTCATCTCCCAGTAGCTACTGCAACCTACATCCTTCTGAATCTGCTTAGTGTATTCATCTCTTGGTCTCCCTTTACGATTTTTACCCTCCACGCTGCCCTCCAATACTAAATTGGTGATCCATTGATGCCTCAGAACATGTCCTACCAATCCATCCCTTCTTCTGGTCAAGTTGTGCCACAAAATTCTCTTCTCCCCAATCCTATTCAATACTTCCTCATTAGTTATGTGATCTAGCCATCTAATCTTCAGCATTCTTCTGTAGCACCACATTTCGAAAGCTTCTATTCTCTTCTTGTCCAAACTATTTATCGTCCATGATTCACTTCCATGGCTACACTCCATACAAATACTTTCAGAAATGACTTCCTGACACTTAAATCTATACTCGATGTTAACAAATTTCTCTTCTTCAGAAACTCTTTCCTTGCCATTGCCAGTCTACATTTTATATCCTCTCTACTTCGACCATCACCAGGTATTTTGCTACCCAAATAGCAAAACTCATTTACTACTTTAAGTGTCTCATTTCCTAATCTAATTCCCTCTGCATCACACGACTTAATTCGACTACATTCCATTATCCTCGTTTTGCTTTTGTTGATGTTCATCTTATATCCTCCCTTCAAGACACCATCCATTCCGTTCAACTGCTCTTCCAAGTCCTTTGCTGTCTCTGACAGAATTACAATGTCATCGGCGAACCTCAAAGTTTTTATTTCTTCTCCATGGATGTTAATACCTACCCCGAATTTTTCTTTTGTTTCCTTTACTGCTTGCTCAAAATACAGATTGTATAACATAGGGGAGAGGCTACAAACCTGTCTTACTCCCTTCCCAACAACTGCTTCCCTTTCATGTCGCTCGACTCTTATAACCGCCATCTGGTTTCTGTACAAATAGTAAATAGCCTTTCGCTCCCTGTATTGCACCCCTGCCACCTTTAGATTTGAAAGAGAGTATTCCAGTCAACATTGTCAAAAGCTTTCTCTAAGTCTACAACTGCTAGAAACGTAGGTTTGCCTTTCCTTAACCTTTCTTCTAAGATAAGTCGTAAGGTCAGTATTGCCTCACGTGTTCCGGTATTTCTACGGAATCCAAACTGATCTTCCCCGTGGTCGGCTGCTACTAGTTTTTCCATTCGTCTGTAAAGAATTCGCGTTAGTATTTTCCAGCTGTGGCTTATTAAACTGATTGTTCGGTAATTTTCACACCTGTCAACACCTGCTTTCTTTGGGACTGGAATTACTATATTCTTCCTGAAGTGTGAGGGTATTTCGCCTGTTTCATACATCTTGCTCACCAGATGGTAGAGTTTTGTCAGGACTCGCTCTCCCAAGGCCGTCAGTAGGTCCAATGGAATGTTGTCTACTCTGGAGGTCTTGTTTCGAATCAGGTCCTTCAGTGCCCTGTCAAACTCTTCTCGCAGTATCGTATCTCCCATTTCATCTTCATCTACATCCTCTTCCATTTCCGTAATATTGTCCTCAAGTACATCGCCCTTGTATAGACCCTCTATATACTCCTTCCACCTTTCTGCTTTCCCTTCTTTGCTTAGAACTGGGTTTCCATCTCTTGATGTTCATACAAGTGGTTCTCTTACCTCCAAAGGTCTCTTTAATTTTCCTGTACGCAGTATCTATCTTACCCCTAGTGAAATAAGCCTATACATCCTTACATTTGTCCTCTAGCCATCAAAAAATGGTTCAAATGGCTCTGAGCACTATGGGACTCAACTGCTGTGGTCATCAGTCCCCTAGAACTTAGAACTACTTAAACCTAACTAATCTAAGGACATCACACACATCCATGCCCAAGGCAGGATTCGAACCTGCGACCGTAGCAGTCGCACGGTTCCGGACTGCGCGCCTAGAACCGCGAGACCACCGTGGCCGGCCCTCTAGCCATCCCTGCTGAGCCGTTTTGCACTTCCTGTCGATCTCATTTTTGAGACGTTTGTATTCCTTTTTGCCTGATTCATTTACTGCATTTTTATATTTTCTCCTTTCATCAATTAAATTCAATATTTCTTCTGTTACACAAGGATTTGCATTAGCCCTCTTCTTTTTACCTACTTGATCCTCTGCTGCCTTCACTACTTCATCCCTCAACGCTAGCCATTCTTCTTCTACTGTATTTCTTTCCCCCATTCCTGTCAATCGTTCCCTTATGCTCTCCCTGAAAGTCTGTACAACCTCTGGTTTAGTCAGTTTATCCATGCCCCATCTCCTTAAATTCCCACCTTTTTGCAGTTTCTTCAGTTTAAATCTACAGTTCATAACCAATAGATTGTGGTCAGAGTCCACATCTGCCCCTGGAAATGTCTTACAATTTCAAACCTGGTTCCTAAATCTCTGTCGTACCATTATACAATCTATCTGATACCTTTTAGTATCTTCAGGGTTCTTCCATGTATACAACCTTCTTTCATGATTCTTAAACCAAATGTTAGCTATGATTAAGTTATGCTCTGAGCAAAATTCTACCACTTCCTTTTTCATTTCTTAGCCCCAATCCATATTCACCTACTATGTTTCCTTCTTTCCGTTTTCCTACGCTCGAATTCCAGTCACCCATGACTATTAAATTTTCATCTCCCTTCACTGTTTTAATAATTTCATTTATCTCCTCATACATTTCGTCAATTTCTTCGTCATCTGCAGAACTAGTTGGCATATAAACTTGTACTACTGTAGTGGGAGTGGCTTCGTGTCTATCTTGGCCACAATAATGCGTTCACTATGCTGTTTGTAGTTGCTTACCTGTACTCCTATTTTTTATTCATTATTATACCTACTCCTGCGTTACCCCTATTTGATTTTGTATTTATAACCCTGTATTCACCTGACCAAAAGTCCTGTTCCTCCTGCCACCGAACTACACTAATTCCCACTATATCTAACTTTAACCCATCCATTTCCCTTTTTAAATTTTCTAACCTACCTGCCCGATTAAGGGATCTGACATTCCACGCTCCGATCCGTATAACGTCAGTTTTCTTCCTCCTGATAACAACGTCCTCCTGAGTAGTCCCCGCCCGGAGATCCGAATGGGGGACTATTTTACCTCCTGAGTATTTTACCCAAGAGGACGCAATCATCATTTAACCATACAGTAAATCTGCATGCCCTCGGGAAAAATTACTTCTATAGTTTCCCCTTGCTTTCAACCGTTCTCAGTACCAGCACAGCAAGGCCGTTTTGGTTAGTGTTACGAGGTCTGATCAGTCAATCATCTAGACTGTTGCCCCTGCAACTACTGAAAAGGCTGCTGCCCCTCTTCAGGAACCACACGTTTGTCTCGCTTCTCAACAGATACCCTACGGTACGGCTATCTGTATCGCTGAGGCACGCAAACCTCCCCACCAACGGCAAGGTCCATTGTTCATGGGGGGATTTTCATATTATATACTTCAAAATATACTGTGTGAAATCTAAATGAAATTTAATCCATATTTTGGCATTCCCATATGCAGGAAGGTACTATCGAACTGAAAATTTCTGAGAGAAAAGGCATTATACAACATAACATGTAAAAAATTTCAAACTGATTTAAATTTAGTTTCAAGCTATATATTATTAGCACAGTTAGTTATGAACAGTCAATTTGTTTAGGTACACAAATTCTGCAGGTGTTCATGCAAGGATCGATAGGTGTGTTAGTAGATCAAAATAAGCAGCAGCCAGCGGAATAATTAGTTTACGAGAGGCATTAGCAGAGTGCATTTGGAAGAGAGCAGACAGTGTATGTGTGTGTGCGTGTGTGTGTGTGAGAGAGAGAGAGAGAGAGAGAGAGAGAGAGAGAGAGAGACAGACAGACGGGGGGGGGGGGGGGGAGGGGCGGTATTCAGCCACGCGTTAAACTTCCGCTATGGACAATTACAGATGTTTCCAATTCGTTGTTTCCTTCTACTGCTATATTCATTTGCTTAATCTCTCATTATGCCGCATTATGTATGAAATAATACTTCATCCTCTATCGGAGTACGTATTAGTTGTATACTCAAAGAACTTCGGCCTTCCTTCAAATGCCTCTGAGCGCTATTGGACTTAACATTTAAGGTCATCAGTTCCCTAGAATTTAGAACTACTTAACCCTAACTAACCTAAGGACATCACACACATCCATGCCCAAAACAGGATTCGAACCTGCGACCGTAGCGGTCGCGCGGTTCCAGACTAAAGCGCCTAGAACCGCTCGGTCACAACGGCCGGCTCGGCCTTCCTGCCTAGGGAATGAAGAAGTAATTTTCTGTCCAGTCTTTCTCCATGAGGAGCTGCTAGAACACTGTCGTACGAAAATGCGTGTGGAGCTTCCAAAATAAGGCAAAAAAAGTACTGACAGAACAAGATATGCTTTGATAGCTCATTTATGAGAACATTGACTACGGAAGATCAAGAACTGTTGTTTCCCCATCTAACAGACGGCTTTAGTTTGTTAGAAAGTCTATTATATTCATGTATTGTATCTCTTCTATATATAGTAGAGCTATTTCCATTATACAGCTTTCGAGTGAAACTGATTTAAAAGAACAGATACATCTTGTTCTAGACATCCTTTGATCTGTCATCATCTATTCTGTGTGAGTTGTTGAAATACTAATTTTCGTTTCTTGTTATCACATTTTTTAAATATCTTGAATCCTTCCGTAACAGGCTCTTACTTTCGGATCCGTCCGGCCCTTAGTGATTCTGAAATTGTCAGCACATTTTTCTTTGTACCGTAACATCTCTTTCTTTTCACTTCACCATAGTGACAAATTATAATATGCCTGTGCGTGTAGATGTGTTCCTTCTTAGTGTAGTATGACACGTTAAACATACTTACAATTTAATCACAGATGGACTTGCAGGAGGCATGACTTTGAAGTGAAAAATGAAGTAGACTTCATGTGCTTCCGTCGTCTTCCGGAGTGATTGTGTACTCAGCGATAGCACCTGAAGAAGGCGGCCAGATGGATCTCCGAAATATCGTGTAGTGAAGTCGATGATATCCGGCAGCATACCCGTGAAGAGCACAAACAAGTAGACTTCATTCTTACCAACAGGTCCCAAAACGGTAGAGGTCTCTGAGCTGAACCAGTTCAATACAATGAGTGACCATCGATTAATAAGAGCAAGATATCAGTTCAATACAAAAGATGAAAGACTGAGATTAATTAAAATAAAAAGGAAAATTTTAAATTTCAAAAAGTTGGAGGAATGGAAAGAAGAATTTCAAGAAAGAATTAAGAGCAATTTAAAAGAATATGAAGCAGAAGCAGTAACAAGGATAATGACCACAACAGCTGAAGAGCTGGGCGGGTAGGGAAAATCTCAAACCCAACCAAAGTAGCTGACAAATGAATGGGTAAGTTCGATGGACAAGAGAAGAAAAATGAAAATAGAAATAGATAAAGATAAGACAGAATATACAGAACATTGCATGAAAGATGTCAAAAAGTACACTATGTGATCAAAAATATCCTGTCACCTGGCTGATGACTTACAAGTTGGAGTGATATGGGACCCCTGATAGGTCTAGATACGACTCTGACAGGTGACACATACGTAAGCATCCTGTCTGGTCACCTGCATCCATTCATGTCAATTATGAATTGCGACCGACTTGAGCAATTCCAGCAGGACAATGAGACAACCCACACGTCCAGAATTACTACAGAGTGGCTCCAGAAACACTTTTCTGAGTTTAAACACTTCCGCTGGCCACCAAACTCCCCAGATATGAACATTAATGAACATATCTGGGATGCCTTGCAACGTGTTGTTCAGAATAGATATTGACCCCCTCGTACTCTTAGGGATTTATGGATAGCCCTGCATTATTCATGGTGTCAATCCCCTCTAGAACTACTTCAGACATTATTCGAGTCCATGCCACGTCGTATTGCGTCACTTCTGCATCCGCGCAGGGGCCCTACACGATATTAGGCAGGTGTAATAGTTTCTTTGGCTCTATAGTGTACAGAATCTCCACAGTGTTTGTTAATATAGTTGAAAAAATCAATGAGTTTCCCATCGAAAAGGGAGTAAAATAAGGCAACTTAACATTTCCAAAATTTTCCCAGCAATCCTCGAAAAAGCGATGTCTATATAGCACTGGAAAACAAAGGTATCCAAATTCTGGGAAAGAGATTAACCAATCTGAGAATCTCTGATGATATTGTACTATTTGCAAATAGTGTTGAAGAACTTCAAATACTGGTTAGTGAATTTTCGTCAGCCTGCTTTGAATTGGTCTAAAAATGAATTTTGATAAAACGAAGATCATGATGGACGAACGGACACCAGAGGGAAATATGTCTGTTGAAGTATGCAACTTCAAAGGGTCGCAGAATATGTCTTTCTGGGTCAGCTACTAAATATGAAAGGAAACCTCAAAACCGATAATACTTCGACGCATTAAATTAGGCTGGCAATCTTATGTAAGATATTCTTCAGTTTTGAAGTCCAAGATGTGGGCGGAGATAAAGAAAACAGTCTTTGACCAATGTATACGTATACCGCCAGTAATACCGTACAGCTGTGAGACATGGACGTTAAATGAATCCACTGTCAAAAAACTAATAGTAGCCCAAAGAGGAATGGAAAGATCAATGCTGGGCTACACGAAAATGACAGAAAGAAAGCAGATAGCGACGGTCAGTGACATAATGTAGTGCGTTAATATCTGAAATGGCAGTGGGCTCGTCATGTCGTTCGAAGGAAGATGGCAGGTGGTCAAAACGAGTACTAGACTGGAGTTCAGTTTACCAAAACAAAACAAGCCGAAGGCCATCCAATGGATGGGACAGAGACTTAAAGAAGACAGTCAGACTGAAATGGCAATGGGAAGCTTTGGATCGCAAGAAATGGAAGAATCTGCAGGGATCCTAAGTTGCACGCCGACTCAAAGAGGCCATATCACCAAGTGATCGAATTAGCTGATAATGATGATGATGACAATGACAATGTAATTATGACACTGACATTTTCTCCTTCAAATTCGTGCGTACACATAACTTGGTGTAACACAAAACACTGAATATAAGAGGGAGAGAACACAACATATGTGTACTTTAATAGAGGAAAGACTGTGCTTTGTAGTATCGTTGTAATATATGTATAACAGAGATCGGTGATATATATGAAATAAGTATGTGGCCCTTGTAGCTCCTATGTGGTTATTATCGACAGGGCTTTCATCTTCTTTACGTTCGCAACTGAAGTGTGTGAATCTCTGTCGCGGCATCAGCCTCTGTCAGGACTTAGCAGCCAAACGAGAGTTGTGCAGGTCAGCAACCAACGTTATCTGCAGCTGCCAACAGCAATGACGTGGTCGTAGCATTCTGCAATGAGGCGTCGTGCATCAGCGATGGACGAGATTGCTACGTTGTGGCAACGAACAGCATTTCTGCAGCCAGTTACGTGACGAGAACGTAGCTCCTGTCATAGCTCCCACGGCTAGAGCGAGTGTATATGCTCCCAGCTTAGGCGTAGTGGTATTTCATCGGGGCTGTGCTTCCGATCTGTGCATTCTCCACACCAGTCATCGGTCAAATGTGTGGCCAAGCTGCTACAGCCTCATCAAGCAGCGCCACCAACTATGCGAAGCCGCTGCTCTACGAACAGTCTGCTGCGATGGCTATTGGGTGTTGTCGCCTGACACACCAGCTAGTTTCACGGAACCTGGATTCAGCTCGTGGTGCCTGCACGCTCCTGCCAGCTGTGCCGCGCCACGAGTAGTGTACGCTAGCCCAGCAGCGAGGTCTTGCTGTGGAGCTGACACTTGACCTGCACCAGCAAGAACACCATTGACACCCGCCGTTGTTAAGTTGCCACAGCGTTCCGCTGCCTCAGCATACTCACCCACAACTCGATACCTATGTCTGGCGCTTAGGCTCACTATCCCATCCCATAGCTTCCCACACACTCTGCGTGGCTGCAACAACGTGAATTTATAAAGCCATAAGAAAAAGTTTGAGTTACGGTAGGTAAAACGCTATGTAGCATAGATAAAATATTTCTCTTAAACTGAGAAAATCGCTGAAATCTGAAATATTACATGAGTAATAGTTCTTGAATCCCCTTTTTTTTTCAATATGTAATACGTCATAAAATGAAGTTTAAAATTTCATCATTGGATTCTACTGTTCTGGGAGTTGCACACACACACACACACACACACATAAACACCCACACACACACATACACACACACACACACACACACACACACACACACACACACACACAAACGCACTAGAACGCAATACTTTCAAAGACAACTCTTAAATGTAAAGATTTTGTTCCGTAGATGTTAGTTGTCATTCTTCAAGTATTTGAGGCGCTGAGCAGGAATGTGATATTAGGCTGCGTGCAGTACACTTGCCAGTGTATGTGTACTGTTATTCTATTTACCTCATAACACCCCCTTAAGCGAAATATAGGAATGTATATTTATTGAAGTACACATTAACAAAATAATGAAATGCTTTAAAAAGTTATTGATTTCTGATACATTTTGGCTAAACATACCCTATGTAACGACTTTTTAATTGAGTGAAACTAGGGACAACTACCAGTACCTTTCTAAAATTAGGAGATATAACTGGAAGTGATGTCATAATCACGTGACCACAAGTGCCCAACATCTCAGATCTTTAGTAGTATACAACAAGGTATACTTGATTGATTGACAATTCATACAGTAAACAGTTGTTTAAATATAGGAGTTAAAACTATTAAAATATAAAACTGAATGAAAAGTCCAATAGCCCGCTGTAGCTGTATTTACTTAAGTCGATTAGAAACCCACCCAACGGGTTTCGCTGACTCTGCGGCATTCCGTAACTAGTACCTATACCATATTACACAGCATTTGTATAATAGTTTTAACACCTGTATTTAAACAACTGTTCACTGAATGAATTGCCAATCAGTCATGTATAACTGTTTTAACTGTGGTTGCCACAGTTTTAAAATTAACTATATGACGTGGCTTCGTGACCACAACTGATCAGTACCTCTGTGGTAGTGGAAAGCGTTAACATGTCTGATTCCAAATTGCTAAACATCTCTTAGCTATTACGGAAGAAGATGAGCTGTTATGTGGTAATTATTTGGGAATTTGGGCGGTCTGGTTACTGACGTTGGTAACATAAATTTCACAGAAAATGGCACAGTCGTTAGCAAGAAGAATATATATTTGCTTACTCCTAACATAGAACCGTTTTGTGATAATATTATGGTGGTTAAAATCTGATCAAGAGGAGGGCCAAGAACAATTAGGGAAGAGTAGGTCTATAATAATAAAAAAGGAAATTTGGGGGTGCATTTAACAAATTATCCACACGATAATTTTATCAAGAAAGTCTCTGGAGGACGTAGTGTCCAGATGAAACTGTTATTTGTCCTACACAGGAGCAATGATGTGGCAGCAAGAGGGATACTGGAAAAATTGGCATAGGAGATCTGGATTTCATTTCCAGGAAATATAGAAATCCTGTGGCTATACCATGTAAAGTGGACTTGGCCGACACTAAAATGGATGTTCTTATTTACCTATAATCATCGTGCAGTCGATTGTTATCTCATGGACCTAGGTATAACGTAAATAATTGCTGGGGTTTTCAACAAAATATAAAATCAGACAACCTAACATCAAACCACGATTTCTGGCTGCAAGAAGACTACCGAGGAAATGGCAATATAATTGTAAGCAACGGTAAGACAGTTGTAACAGCCTGCTTAACGTCAACGAGCTCCAGTTGTAGAGCGAAGACATATAATAAATTTAAATTCAAATCACAAACCCAAGGATGATGAAAGTTATCTGGAACCATCTTATCGACTCATAAAATGTCCTCATCTGCCTTTTACATCATCCCTGGCTACATAACATGCTGTTATTACACTATAACCTATGGTAACTATTGAATGGAGGATGTGTTGACTCACTGGAAGACTGTATATGTGTATTAAATGCTACAAACAGTATATACAATATTCTAAAAAGACAATGAACAACGGGTTCTTGCAGTTGAAGAAAAAGCTCATAATGACGTTCCCCGGAATTGCCTATTGTCTCGACTACGCTACAGAAATTTTTCAGGGAAGCCTTTACACTTCCATCACCAGCTGCGACACAGTCGCGTATATGAACAGTGATCCAATACTGTCAAAAGTTTTTTATTACATTGTTTGATCACAGTATCAATTCTTTTGACGATGACCGGTTTCAGTCATTAATGACCATCCTCAGATCTACAATATAAAAATACATACACCTCGTAAGCAGTGTGTCTGTCAACACAATACAGCATTACGTATCACAATATACTGTCATACAACCAGGGAAATGTACCGATAAAATACGGTAAAACGTACCTTCTCTACACCATCTCCTGAAGTGATAAGGCCGTAATGGCATCGTCAAAACATATAAATATACTCACAAGGGTACCTTCCCCTCGCAACGATGCTGTGCTGACAAGGGAACCTCCCCATCGCACCCCCCTCAGATTTAGTTATAAGTTGGCACAGTGGATAGGCCTTGAAAAACTGAACACAGACCAATGGAGAAAACAAGAAGAAGTTGTGTGGAGCTATAAAAAAAGGAAGCAAAATATACAAACTGAGTAGTCGATGTGGAACATAGGCAACATCATGGACAATCTGCGCTTATGAGCACCGTGGTCCCGTGGTTAGCTTGAGCCGCTGTAGAACAAGAGGTCCCGGGTTCAAGTCTTCCCTCCAGTGAAAATTTTGCTTTCGCAAAGTTATGATCTGTCCGTTCGTTCACTGACGTATCTGTTCACTGTAATAAGTTTAGCGCCTGTGTTTTGCGACCGCACCGCAAAACCGTGCGATTGTTGTTGAAGTCGCGAGCTATATTTGCTGGATTCATATTGCCCACGGAATACATCTCCCGTATTTAATGCACTCTCGTCCAAAGTAGCGAACAGTCAGCAGCCAGCCAGGGCGCCTCGTTAGCAGGAATACTCACTCTTCAGTGCGCTGTAGTCGACTGACGTGTGTTTCGATGTTTGTTTAGGTGTAGCGTCTCCATACTACGGCGCAGCTACCTCGCATCGGACGGACGGACGGAGAAATAATAATTGTCTGAAAATAAAAAATTAAACCTTTCACTCTATGAACGACTTGAACCAAGGACCTCTCGTTCCGCAGACGCTCACGCTAACCACGTGACCACGGCGCTCTTGAGTTCACATTGTCCTTGATGTTGCATATGTTGCACATGGACTACCCAGTTTGTATATTTTGCTTACTTTTTTCATAGTTCCACACAACTTCTTCCTGTTTTCTCGATTGATCTTCATTCAGTTTGTCAAGGCCTATCCACTGTGCCAACTTATAACTAAATCTGAGGGGGGTGTGATGGGGAGGTTCCCTTGGCAGCACAGAATCGTTGCATAAATCTAAAACGCACAGAGCAGAGAAAGGTCGCGCTCTGGATTCGTTGTAGATTTACAATACCAGAAAAGCATGAGCCCACTAGCATTCTCAACGCCTATCTTGCTTTATTTGATAACGTATTACAATAAGCAAATACTGCTTCGCATATTTATACCTAGCCTTGCTTGATGATTTACATTGAGAACGGTAGGCATTCGTCTTACTACCATACGTTCGTCGCTCTAATCCTGTAACATATTATGTCCTACCTATTCATGGATTGTGTGGCCAGACTAGATAATTTTATTTATTCACTTTAATATGTTGTTTAAACGTTTTCTGTGGGAGTCATATCACGATGTATGTAAAGCCCTCTAGTCGTTAAGTTCTTACGATCGGTGCGCTCTTACATAACATCCTGGCGACCGACCCAACAGAGGGCGCTGATCATTGATGTCTTTTTCTTCAGCTGTCATATAGACATTTTATCTTTCATAGGTAATTTATAGGTTGCTACAGGCAATGTATTACGTTTATTAATTTTCAATCGTAAATTCACCATAAAAGTGTCAGAACTATTATCTGTATATATTTCCTTTTAAAAATCTTATATAGGTAACTGTATTCGTCTTTTACTGTATGACAATTGGCTTCTATAGTAGTTACCAACATTTAAAAAGTCTCCTACATGTATTTTACATAATGTGTTTTATCAGAATATGTTTTTTACGTAAATGACGACCACATCTAAGCCCACTGTAGCGACATCTATGTAGAATGTAGGCAAACATATTTCTGGTAGCTACTGTTGGTTCAAATGGCTCTGAGCACTATGGGACTTAACTACTGATGTGATCAGAACTATTTAAACCAAACTAACCTAAGGACATCATACATTCATGCCCGTGACAGGATTCGAACCTGCGACCGTAGCGGTCACGCGGTTCCAGACTGTAACGCCTACAACCGCTCGGTCACAGCGGCCGGCAGCTCCTGTACTTCAGTAGCCAGTTGCAAACATGACTGTGTGAACGATGTGGCCTATTCTAAACCTTATTTTAGGTATGTGTGACGATGCTGTGCTGAGTATATTTATATGTTTAGACGATGCCATTACGGCCTTATCACTATAGGACATGGTATAGAAAAGGTACGTTTTATCGTATTTTATCGGTACATTTCCCTGGTTGTATGATAGTGTACTGTGATACGTAATCCTGTGTTGTGTTGAAAGACACACTGCTTACTAGGTGTATATAATTTTATATTGTAGATCTGAGGATGGTCATTACTGACTGAAACCGGTCATCGTCAAAACAATTGATATTGTGATCAAAGACTGGAATAAAAACCTTTTTAAGCTTTCCCCCTACAGCCCCATCCCTCCCCATGTGATTTACATATTTTTGGAGCTTTGAAGAAAGAGTTTCGTGGACGTCGATTTGCTTCGGATAAAGAGGTGCACGCATTATACATTATTGTTCCATGGGCAAATGCGGACATTTTAGCAAGAAGGCTTTCACCACCTGTTCTCAAAGTGAGATAAATGTAATAACAGTTTCGGCGATTACTTTTGAAATAATAAACAGTTCTATTACTTATTTCCCATCTGTCTCATTTTCAGTTGCCTCCCCCTTTGTACATCGCAGTGTCTACTTCTTTATGCACATGGATGCAATGTTGGTGCCAAACCACAACCAAACTTTAGTGGGGGGGGGGGGGGGGAGGTGTCACTTCAATACACATGCAAAGCTAATTTTCTCCAGATGTAAGTATTCTGGGGTGCCTAGCAACGGTATGCGCGTAAAACACGCACAGGGTGCTGGATGTAATATGCATTTGTAGTTACAGACCTCTGGTTGTGAATGAAATAAATTCTGTCTTGGGTCAAAATTAATTTGTATGTATTATTATCTATAACATGACATTATATTTCCACTACAAGACACACTAGGCGCTACTTACGTAAATATTTGCGCCACATCTAAGCAAAAAGTACTTATCAGTCATATGTTGACATTGCTGATAAAATAACAATATATTATTGATTAGTTGTGGCTGACTTTCAGAGAAGTGGTAGCGATCTAAATGACTCATTGGATAATGTCAGAAGCTCCGTGAGGCTAGTCGCAGATGATGCAGATGCCTATAAGAAGAGAGAAGTGTTGGTAAACTCCTACTGGGTTTTGGTCCTGGATGCAAGTAGATGTTATGTTCTGTATATAAATATGCGAAGAGACACACACTTTTCTATCACAGGTCTGTAATAAACGACTGCAAACACAAGCAACCGTAAAATAACTAGAAGTAACCATCCGCAGCGAACCAAAAGCGAATTACGCCCTGCACAGATTCACTGGAGGACTCTTAGGAAAATGTAATCAGTCCACTAAAAATGTGGCTTCCTAAACACTTGTTCAACCAATTTTTTAGTATTGCTCATCAGTATCCAACTCTTAGCAAGCTTCATTAATATAAGAGCTAGAGAAGAACCAATGCTTAGCGGCATTCATGCTAGTGTTAATTTGACACATGGCATTATGGAGATATTAAACGTACTCGAAAGGCAGACGCTACAAGAAAGGCATTCTGCATTACAGAAACATTTACTGTTGAAAGAAATCTGAGCGAGTACAACGGAGGAAGAGTTGGGGGACTTATTGTTACCTCCCACATATGTCTCTCAAAATCACAACGACAAGAAAATTCGAGAAGTTACTGCTAAAAAGGAACTTTACAAAAAATCGTTCTTTCCACTTGCCAATCGTAATTGGAATAGGGATAGAGGTTAAATGGTAGAGATAGCAGAAGTTCCGTCTTCAGAACGAAATTTAAGCTATTATTTTTTTTAGTAACTCGCTTTTTTCCTACACCTAGTCACGACTTTCTGTTTCATGTGCAGTATGTGCAGACTGTAAAGCACTGACAGAAATATGATTTTCTTAAAAAATAAGTCTGCGTCGCACTCCTTTCTTCCATAGGAATTATTGACACGGTGGTAAAATACAGATTTTTTACTGCCAGTAATGATTTTCTTATTTAACTGCGGACTACCTAGCATTGTCAGAAGGATTATACATCAAATCACATAATGCATTGGTTGAATTAGTAACGTAAGCGTTTGATGACAACTAAGTAAACTTTACAATTTAAGAGCTGTGGGACATAAACGCTAAATATAAGAGGGAGAGAACACAACATGTGTGTACTTTTATAGAGGAATGACTATGCTTTCTAGAATCGTTGTAATATACACTCCTGGAAATTGAAATAAGAACACCGTGAATTCATTGTCCCAGGAAGGTGAAACTTTATTGACACATTCCTGGGGTCAGATACATCACATGATCACACTGACAGAACCACAGGCACATAGACACAGGCAACAGAGCATGCACAATGTCGGCACTAGTACAGTGAACATCCACCTTTCGCAGCAATGCAGGCTGCTATTCTCCCATGGAGACGATCGTAGAGATGCTGGATGTAGTCCTGTGGAACGGCTTGCCATGCCATTTCCACCTGGCGCCTCAGTTGGACCAGCGTTCGTGCTGGACGTGCAGACCGCCTGAGACGACGCTTCATCCAGTCCCAAACATGCTCAATGGGGGACAGATCCGGAGATCTTGCTGGCCAGGGTAGTTGACTTACACCTTCTAGAGCACGTTGGGTGGCACGGGATACATGCGGACGTGCATTGTCCTGTTGGAACAGCAAGTTCCCTTGCCGGTCTAGGAATGGTAGAACGATGGGTTCGAAGACGGTTTGGATGTACTGTGCACTATTCAGTGTCCCCTCGACGATCACCAGAGGTGTACGGCCAGTGTAGGAGATCGCTCCCCACACCATGATGCCGGGTGGTGGCCCTGTGTGCCTCGGTCGTATGCAGTCCTGATTGTGGCGCTCACCTGCACGGCGCCAAACACGCATACGACCATCACTGGCACCAAGGCAGAAGCGACTCTCATCGCTGAAGACGACACGTCTCCATTCGTCCCTCCATTCACGCCTGTCGCGACACCACTGGAGGCGGGCTGCACGATGTTGGGGCGTGAGCGGAAGACGGCCTAACGGTGTGCGGGACCGTAGCCCAGCTTCATGGAGACGGTTGCGAATGGTCCTCGCCGATACCCCAGGAGCAACAGTGTCCCTAATTTGCTGGGAAGTGGCGGTGCGGTCCCCTACGGCACTGTGTAGGATCCTACGGTCTTGGCGTGCATCCGTGCGTCTCTGCGGTCCGGTCCCAGGTCGACGGGCACGTGCACCTTCCGCTGACCACTGGCGACAACATCGATGTACTGTGGAGACCTCACGCCCCACGTGTTGACAATTCGTCGGTACGTCCACACGTCCACCCGGCCTCCCGCATGCCCACTAGACGCCCTCGCTCAAAGTCCGTCAACTGTACATACGGTTCACGCCCACGCTGTCGCGGCATGCTACCAGTGTTAAAGACTGCGATGGAGCTCCATATGCCACGGCAAACTGGCTGACACTGACGGCGGCGGTGCACAAATGCTGCGCAGCTAGCGCCATTCGACGGCCAACACCGCGGTTCCTGGTGTGTCCGCAGTGCCGTGCGTGTGATCATTGCTTGTACAGCCCTCTCGCAGTGTCCGGAGGAAGTATGGTGGGTCTGACACACCGGTGTCAATGTGTTCTTTTTTCCATTTCCAGGAGTGTATGTATAGCACACATCGGTGATATGTATGAAATAAGTTTGTGGCCACTGTAGTTCCTATGTGGTTATTATCTACAGGGCTTTCATCTTCTTGAAGTTCGCAACTGAAGTGTGTTAATCTCTGTATCAAAGAACTTTGCCAGGGATAATATGTCATGGAGCTCGAATGTTAATAACTTCTCAACCCTGAAAATATCCCAGACAAATTAAGGCCAGAAATCATCGAGTTACAAATTAGAGTATGTTTAAGTATAAAATGTTGTAATCTTAAGAACGTGTCTGAATGCTGTGTCTTAGAGTTAATCACATCGCTTGTGGTTGAGGCAAACTGCCTAATTGGGCAATAGGTTACTGAGAGCTCTACAACTTTCAGTTGCTCTTATAATCTAGCTGAAACATCTAATATCACCTTAGATGTGATTAAAAAAGTCAAATTTTAAGAGAATGCCACATCACAGTGATCGCCGCCAGAGCGTTTCTGGTTGCATGCGGTGAATGGCCGCAATGCCATCATGAAAGCCGTCATTTCCAACACTTTAATAATATGTAAGGAATCCTTGAATGCTGAATGGTCCACAGCTTGAAGGTATTTATTAAAGGACATCTTCTAAACACCATCAAATGCACTTGAAATGTTTACCTACCATGCTGGTATTCTTGTGTAAAGCCCATTATCACTGTCATCTGATAAAAAGGAACAAACAACAGTATATACAGCAATTTCTACAATATGGCAGCTGTTTAATACAATAGCATAAATATAAGTCTACTTATATTATTTATCTACATGGCAATGACAGGTGTGTCACATGCAAATACTTTGGATGGTCAGCTTGGTATGCATCTAGAAAGCAAACAGTCGGTGGACACCTACAACCCAATTACAACCATATCTGTGTTAATACGATTAGATATGAAATTCATCCTAACACATAGTACACAGGTTGTCACGTATTTTACTGCTATCAAGTCTTATGTTGTGACAGTTCTTGATCACATCTGAGATACTCTCAGATAGTGTCAAAACAGGATTGACAGGATCGATCTAGAGCCTCTCCATACTATGCAAATAAAATTCTCTAATTTGACATGGTAAGTAGGATTATTTTTTGTATATTTGTATTCTACCCTAATATACCAATTTTCTGAGATTTTATTTTACGTAAATGACAGCATGTCGCAGATACATATCAATATGACCTCAGAAATAAAAAAAAGGTAATGTAGACTCCTTCACCTGTCACTTCCATGTTTACAAAATATGACAAATATGTCGGACTCCAAACCGAACCTGTCAGTTCTATTTTGATACTATATGAGAAGTACACTATGTGATCAAAACTATCTTGACACCTCGAAAAACATATGTTTTTAATATTAGGTGCACTGTTCTGACACCTACTGTCAGGTACTCCATATCAGCGACCTCAGTAGTCATTACACATCGTGAAAGAGCAGAATGGGGCGCTCCGCGGAACGCACGGACTTCGAACGTGGTCAGGTGATTGGGTGTCACTTGTGTCATACATCTGTACCCGAGATTTCCACACTCCTAAACAACCCTAGGTCCACTGTTTCCCATATGATAGTGAAGTCAAAACGTGAAGGGACACGTACAGCACAAAAGCGTAGCGGCCGACCTAGTGTGTGGGCTGACAGAAACCCCCGACAGTTGAAGAGGGTCGTAATCTGTAATAGGCAGACATTTATCCAGACCATCACACAGGAATTACAAACTGCATCAGGATCCACTGCAAGTACTATGACAGTAAGGCAAGAGGTGAGAAAACATGGATTTCATGGTCGAGCGGCTGCTCATAAGCCACACATAACGTCAGTAAATGCCAAACGACTCGCGTGGTGCAAGAAGCGTAAATATTGGAAGATTGAGCAGTGGAAAAACATTGCTTGGAATGACGAATCACGATACACAATGTGGCGATCCGATGGCAGGGTGTGGGTATGGCCAATGCCCGGTGAACGTTATCTGCCAGCGTGCGTAGTGCCAACAGTAAAATCTGAGGTGGTGGTGTTATGGTGTGGTCGTGCTTTTCATGGAGGGGGCTTGCATCTCTTGTTGTTTTGCGTGGCACTATCACAGCACAAGCCTACATTGATGTTTTAAGCACCATCTCGCTTTCCACCATTGAAGATCAATTCGGGGATGGCGATTGCATCTTTCAACACGATCGAGCACCTGTTCATAATGCACAGCCTGTGGCGGAGTGGTTACACGACAATAACATCCCTGTAATGGCTTGGCCTGCACAGAATTATGACCTGAATCCTATAGAACACCTTTGAGTTGTTTTTGAACGCCGACTTCGTGCCAGGCTTCACCGACCGACATTAATACTTCTATTCAGTTCAGCACTCCGGGAAGAATGGGCTGGCCTTCCCCAAGAAACCTTCCAGCACCTGATTATTGAACGTATGCCTGCGAGAGTGGAAGCTGTCATCAATGGGAAAGGTGAGCCAACCCGATATAAGTTCCAGCATTACCGATGGAGGGCGTCACGAACTAGTAAATCATTTTCAGCCAGGTGTCCGGATACTTTCGATCATGTAGTGTATGTCAGGTGTGATAAAGAATTTTCGCTACGTAGTATTTCATAGCAGAAACATATATCACAATTTGTGTAGTATGTGACTGGATGGATTTAATATCCTGTTGTATTAAAAAAAAGACATGGCAGTAATTGGGATCTATGTACCGACATATCTGTTTTCTTTCTTGACGTACACCAAGCTGAACATCCTACAGAATTTATAACTAACTTGCATGTCATTGCTATAGAGATATGTAATGTATGTAGGCTTATATAACTGATACTATACAAACAGTTGTCATTTAGCAGAAACTGATGTAGATATAGTTGTTTGTTCCTCTGTATCAGACAAAGCTGACGAAGGGCTGTACACCCGAATACCAGTTTGGCAAATAAACATTTCAAGTGCAGTTCATGGCGTTTAGAAGATGTTGTTTAATAAATATGTAAGCAAGCAGCTTACAAAACTAGGCTGTAGGACTCATTAAAATGTTTAATTCTGGGGTCCAGGGGCTGGTGAGATGATTACGGCAAGGGAAAAAAAAACAAAAAAAACTCTGGGGTAGGGTGCTTAATGCGTTTGTTCAGGTCTCAATTTGACCTCACAAGGCAGAGGCAAAGGCATAGCGGCTCTTACATTGAGCACAGAATGGCCTGTGAGATGTGACATCTGCTTGTCCTCGTCCAGTGGTGTGTCGAGGTGACCACATTTACAAATAAACCTGCCGGGATAGACTTTACATGGACTATGGAATTGGCATTACTACACTGGGCCTTTGTTTGTTGTTAAACACGGAACCAGGGGCTATAAATGTACTTTTCTTACGCATCTCCGCAGTGGAATTTATCAATGTCTTCTGCGACCCGCAGCGAGCTTTCAAACATAATAATGGTATACACATTCTGGAGAATTAATCCTACATAGATACATCCTGCTATCTCGCTTGGATTTTTTTTTATTTACCACCATTTTTGACTGGGCTATGACTCTAATATCATAGTGTTTGACTTACCTTGGGCATGTACATCTACATAGATACTCTGCAAATCACATTTAAGTGCCTGCCAGAGGGTTCGTCGAACCACCTTCGCAATTCTCTATTTTCCAATCTCGTATAGCGCGCGGGAAGAACGAACACCTATATCTTTCCGTACGAGCTCTGATTTACGTCATTTTATCGTGGTGATCGTTCCTCCCTATGTAGGTCGGTGTCAAAATATTTACGCATTTGGAGGAGAAAGTTGGTGATTGGAATTTCGTGAGAAGATTCCGTCACAACGAAAAACGCCTTTCTGTTAATGATGTCCAGCCCAAATCCTGTACCATTTCTGTGAAACTCTCTCCCATATTTCACGATAATACAAAACGTGCTGCCCTTCTTTGAATTTTTTCGATGAACTCCGTCAGTCCTATCTGGTAAGGATCCCACACCGCGCAGCAGTATTCTAAAAGAGGACGGACAAGCGTAGTGTAGGCAGTCTCCTTAGTAGATCTGTTACATTTTCTAAGTGTCCTGCCAGTAAAACTCAGTCTTTGGCCAGCCTTCCCCACAACGTTTTTTTATGTGTTCCTTCCAACTGAAGTTGATCGTAATTGTAATACCTAGGTATTTAGTTAAATTTGCGGTTTTAGATTACACTGATTTATCGTCTAACCGAAGTTAAATGAATTCCTTTTAACACTCATGTGGATGGCCTCACACTTTTCGTTATTTAGGATCAACTGCGAATTTTCGCACCATTTAGATATCTTTTCTAAATCATTTTGCAATTTGTTTTGATCTTCTGATGACTTTATTAGTCGATAAACGACTGTGTCATCTGCAAACAACCGAAGACTGCTGCTCAGATTGTCTCCCAAATCGTTTATATAGATAAGGAACGGCAAATGACCTGTAACACTACCTTGGGGAACGCCAGTAATCACTTCTGTTTTACTCGATGTCTTTCCGTCAATTACTACGAACTGTGACCTTTCTGAAAGGAAATCACAAATCCAGTCACATAACTGAAACGATATTCCATAAGCACGCAATTTCACTACAAGCCGCTTCCATGGTACAGTGTCAAAAGCCTTCCGGAAATCCAAAAATACGGAATAGATCTCAAATTCTTTGTCAATAGCACTCAACACTTCATGTGAATAAAGAGCAAGTTGTGTTTCACAGGAACGATGTGTTCTAAACCCATGGTGACTGTGTGTCAATAGACAGTTTTCGTCGAGGTAATTCATAATGTTTGAACACAATATATGTTCCAAAATCCTACTGCATATCGACGTTAACGATATGGGCCTGTTATTTAGTGGATTACTCCTACTACCTTTCTTGGATATTGGTGTGACCTGTGCAACTTTCCAGTCTTTGGGTACGGTTCTTCCGTCGAGCGAACGGTTGCATATGGTTGTTAAGTATGGAGCTAATGCATCAGCGTACTATGAAAGGAACCTAAATGGTATACAGTCTGGACCAGAAGACCTATTTTTATTAAGTGATTTAAGTTGCTTCACTACTCCGAGTATATTACTCCTACGTGACTCATTTTGGCAGCTGTTCTTGATTCGAATTCTGGAACATTTACTTCGCCTTCTTTTGTGACGACATTTAGGAAGGCTGTGTTCAGAAGCTCTGCTTTGGCAGCACTGTCTTCGATAGTATCTTCATTGCAATCGCGCAGAGAAGGCATTGATTGTATCTTGCCGCTAACATGCTTCCCATACGACCAGAATCTCTTTGGATTTTCTGCCAGGTTTCGAGACAAAGTTTCATTGTGGAAACTATTACATGCATCTCGCAGTGAAGACCGCGGTAAATTTCAAGCTTCTTTAAAAGATCGCCAATCTTGGGGGTTTTGCGTCTGTATAAATTTGGCATGTTTGTTTCGTTGTTTCTGAAACAGTGTTCTTAACCGTTTTGTGTATCAAGGAAGATCAGCTCCATCGTTTGTTAATTTATTTGGTATAAATCTCCCAATTGCTGCCGATACTATTTCTTTGAATTCAAGCCACAACTGCTCTACACTTATAATATTAATTTGGAATGAGTGGATATTGTCTCTCAGGAAGAAGTCAAGTGAATTTTTATCTGCATTTTTGAACAGGTATATTTTTCGCTTATTTTTGGAGGATTTGGGGATTACAATATTCAGTCTCTGTACGACAACCCTATGTTCACTAATCCCTGTATCAGTTTTGATCCTTGTTATTAACTCAGGATAATTTGATGCTAAGGGGTCAAGTGTGTTTCGACAACCGTTTACTATTCGCGTGGGCTCATGAACTAATTGCTTAATTTTCAGAGAATGCGTTTAGCACGATTTCGTATGATATTTTATGCGTACCTCCGGAATTAAACATATACACTCCTGGAAATGGAAAAAAGAACACATTGACACCGGTGTGTCAGATCCACCATACTTGCTCCGGACACTGCGAGAGGGCTGTACAAGCAATGATCACACGCACGGCACAGCGGACACACCAGGAACCGCGGTGTTGGCCGTCGAATGGCGCTAGCTGCGCAGCATCTGTGCACCGCCGCCGTCAGTGTCAGCCAGTTTGCCGTGGCATACGGAGCTCCATCGCAGTCTTTAACACTGGTAGCATGCCGCGACAGCGTGGACGTGAACCGTATGTGCAGTTGACGGACTTTGAGCGAGGGCGTCTAGTGGGCATGCGGGAGGCCAGGTGGACGTACCGCCGAATTGCTCAACACGTGGGGCCTGAGGTCTCCACAGTACATCGATGTTGTCGCCAGTGGTCGGCGGAAGGTGCACGTGCCCGTCGACCTGGGACCGGACCGCAGAGACGCACGGATGCACGCCAAGACCGTAGGATCCTACACAGTGCCGTAGGGGACCGCACCGCCACTTCCCAGCAAATTAGGGACACTGTTGCTCCTGGGGTATCGGCGAGGACCATTCGCAACCGTCTCCATGAAGCTGGGCTACGGTCCCGCACACCGTTAGGCCGTCTTCCGCTCACGCCCCAACATCGTGCAGCCCGCCTCCAGTGGTGTCGCGACAGGCGTGAATGGAGGGACGAATGGAGACGTGTCGTCTTCAGCGATGAGAGTCGCTTCTGCCTTGGTGCCAAAGATGGTCGTATGCGTGTTTGGCGCCGTGCAGGTGAGCGCCACAATCAGGACTGCATACGACCGAGGCACACAGGGCCAACACCCGGCATCATGGTGTGGGGAGCGATCTCCTACACTGGCCGTACACCTCTGGTGATCGTCGAGGGGACACTGAATAGTGCACAGTACATCCAAACCGTCATCGAACCCATCGTTCTACCATTCCTAGACCGGCAAGGGAACTTGCTGTTCCAACAGGACAATGCACGTCCGCATGTATCCCGTGCCACCCAACGTGCTCTAGAAGGTGTAAATCAGCTACCCTGGCCAGCAAGATTTCCGGATTTGTCCCCTATTGAGCATGTTTGGGACTGGATGAAGCGTCGTCTCAAGCGGTCTGCACGTCCAGCACGAACGCTGGTCCAACTGAGGCGCCAGGTGGAAATGGCATGGCAAACCGTTCCACAGGACTACATCCAGCATCTCTACGATCGTCTCCATGGGAGAATAGCAGCCTGCATTGCTGCGACAGGTGGATATACACTGTACTAGTGCCGACATTGTGCATGCTCTGTTGCCTGTGTCTATGTGCCTGTGGTTCTGTCAGTGTGATCATGTGATGTATCTGACCCCAGGAATGTGTCAATAAAGTTTCCCCTTCCTGGGACAATGAATTCACGGTGTTCTTATTTCAATTTCCAGGAGTGTATTGTCGCCAAAATAGCGAGGGTAAATTAAGGTCACCACCAGCTATTATCGTATAAGTCGAGTACGTGTTTGAAATGAAACTCAAGTTTTCTTTGAACCTTTCAGCAACTGTATCATCTGAATTGGGAGGTCGGTAAAAGAATCTTATTATTTTTTATTCCGGTTACAACTGTTATACCAGTGGTTCCTGTATCTACGTTATTCCTGTTTTCGGCCTGCACACTTTCTTGTGTTTTCCCGAGACCCTCTAACCTAAAAAACAGCCACGGCCGTGCTACCCGTGTAGCCGCCTCCTGTGTATAGTGGACACCTGACCTATTCAGCGGAACCCGAAACCCAACCACCCTTTGGCGCAAGTCGAGGAATCAGCAGCCTACACGGTCGCAGAACCGTCTGAGCCACTGATTCAGACCCTCCATTCGGCTCTGTATCAGAGGTCCGCAATCGGTCCTGTCGACTATGCTGCAAATGGTCAGCTCTGATTTCGTCTTGCAAGCAAAACTAGCAGCCTTTATCACTTCTGTTAGCTGCTCGAAACCAGAGAGACTCTCTCCTGATACAAAGTGACACACATCATTGGTACTGACGTGAGCAACTACCTGCGGTTGGCTGCACCCTTTGCCCTTCATGGCATCCGGGAGGACCTTTTCCACATCTGGAATGACTCCATCCGGTATGCAACCGGAGTGCACATTGGTTTTCTTTCCCTTCTTGTCAGTCAAGTCCCTAAGGGGCCCCATAACGCGCCTAACGTTGGAGCTCCCAACTACCAATAATCCCACCCTCTGTGATATCCCGAATCTTGCAGGCTGAGTGGTTTCCTCTGAAAGAGGACCGTTGACAGCATTTGGCTCAGCGACAGTGTCAGACACAGACAGCACCTGGAACCGGTTTGGCAGACAGACAGGGGAATCCTTACGTGCGGCCGCCTGGGAAGTGTTTCGCCCCCTGCTTCGCCAGGGGCGACCGCCGACTCGACCACAGGTGAGGGGTCAACTTCAGTGCGAGCAGTAACTGGGTTGGCCACTGGCGAGGACCGATCGGAGGACTCTGAGGTGCTGTACGTTCGTTGGATCCCCGCGGCCGGCCCACAACAGTGGTGCCCATCCACTGCAGCCTCAAGATGTGCAACTGAAGCCATCACGGCCTGAAGCTGAGAGTGAAGTCTCACCAACTCGGCTTGCATCTGCCCACAACAATCGCAGTCCCTGTCCCTGCTAACGACTGTGGAAAACTAACCTATGCAGATAAAGTGGCTATCGGCACGTGCCGCGCAACTCTACTGTAGACCTTGACAAAAACGCAGGAACTGTGTCTAGCAATACGCAGAGATTCAGAAACCTAACTACCGAAGCACTCAGGTGAAACTAAATAATTCGTCCCTGATTAGGAACTTTTAATATGTCATAAAAATCGGTTTACTTTTGGACGTAAACGAAAACGCGAGATCTGTGGCTATAGATATTAAATTTACACGCCGAAACACAAGAAATTAAACTATTAAAGCACACAAATGATATAATAAAACTCGATTCTGTCTAGGAACTCGTAAATGTCACAAATGCGGTTACTTCATTGTTGCTGCGTCTATCTCGGTCGGCTACTGCTGCCTGACTGACTGCCGGACTAACGCCAACTAGCGGTCACTAGTTTTCAAAACAAGCAAACAAACGGCTATCGACTCGCGCTACGGAAGTCTACTGTAGACAATGACGAAAACGCAGGAACTGTGTGTAATAATACACAGAGGTTCGAAAACCTAACTACCCAAGCCCTCACGTGAAACTAAATGTCCGCAGCTCGTGGTCGTGCGGTAGTGTTCTCGCATCCCGCGTCCAGGTTCCCGGGTTCGATTCCCGGCGGGATCAGGGATTTTCTATGCCTCGTGATGACAGGGTGTTGTGTGATGTCCTTATGTTAGCTAGGTGTCAGTAGTTCTAACTTCTAGGGGACTGATGACCACAGATGTTAAGTCCTATAGTGCTCAGAGCCATTTGAACCATTTTTTTGAAACTAAATAATTCGCCCCTGATTAGGAACTTTTAATACGTCACAAAATCGGTTTACTTTCCGACGCCAACGATAACGCTAGAACTGTGGCTATAGATATTAAGCAGCCATGACTGATGGTGATGTGATAATGTGTAGGCTATATGGTGTCTTAAATAATAGTGATAAAGGTAAGGGGGACATAAATATATATGCAGCCATATTTGGGTATAAATTACACCAACTGAGGTAAGGATATAGTAGAAAACATCTGGCTGTCATACTTATATTTAAACCAAAGAGTAGCGACTTATATTGACAACATTTGCCTTCAAATGAAAATGCAGTATATTTTCTAGATTCACGGGCCAATGGGAGATTCCAATAACCACACGCCACGTCCATGGTTGTAAAATAATTAGATCCCTTAAATTTTTGCAGTAACTCATAGGTGTTTTCTGTCCGATTATTTTCTGGTAACACTATTTAAAGCCCTAGCGTCCAGCACTAATCTTACGGATCCATTTTTTCGTTACTACAGTCACCGGGGTGTTATATACGCCCTCAGCCTTTTCGACAATTGCCCATTTAATCATATTCTGTTTCAGATCTCTGACAACTTCCCTGTGTCGTTCAGCGACAGATATTGGCTTTTTTTTACAAAAAAGGAGTGTCATCTTTTACATTTATCTAGCATTCATATTTCTTGACTAAGCCATGTTGATCAGAGAAAACATTTTTGTGATCTAGTGGGACTTCTTTTAATTTGTCCCTTTGATGCTTCACTAAGTCTGCCCCTGTTTTTCTTTTTACTCTATTTTTTCATGTACCACCTTGATTTCCTGGTCAAGGGAAGCGTCCGATACCACCCGTGTACGTCGATATTTTTGTGGTGTGTGACACCATTACGGCACTGTGTTCATGAGTTGGTTGTGTTTGTAGATGTCGTCTTGCTGTGTTTCATCGTGCCCTCTGGTGGTGGTGGTGTGTGTGTGTGTATGTGCTGAGCATAATGTGTTGTATTGGGTTTATTTGAGCCTTGGTGTTGGTCGTGTGAAGTCGTTGGCAGTGTCTGTAATTCCTAACGTAACGTTTGGAAGTTTTTTCAATGAGTTATCAATTTTTGTTTTGTTTATGTGTTTGGCGTTTTCGTTAGGTGTTATTGGTTTGTTGTTTGTAGTGTGGCAAGACGTTTAATTTGTGCATGTGGAGGGGGGAGGGGGCAGGGCACCTATATATAGGTGAATGGAAGTGTCTGATTCCTGCAGATTTTGTTGGTGTAGCGGAATGTTATAATTTTGTTTTACTTTTCTTTTTTCGTGATTTTGTTTTTTGGAATCATGGTGTGTCTTTTTTACCATTATATTTAGCTTGTCGGCACCCTAAAGCCCCCAGTTCCCCGCGGTTGCCCCGTTAGTCTGATTGTAATTTTGGGGGGAGATGTTATTGCCTTATTTATATTTATTTTCGTGTTTGTTGCCGTGTGTATGTCCTGACGTCATAGGCGCCATATTGGAGACGCTTAGCATAGCCATTTCCGCCATATTGATGACGTCATGGGTCAAAGAATCGGAACTTCTGTAAGCCCTGATTTACTCAGGACCCACCCCTACATCATCTCCATACTTATTGTAGCCCTCTTAATCTTGCATCCTTCTACAATACCTAATTGGTATACGGGCTACTTCTTCTTTGGTCAAATTGTTTTCGAAAAAATGGTACAACCACGTATTTCACATTTATTAAAAAAGTTATTACATCTTCATAAAAATTTAATCTACCTTTGTACTAGTTAAAGAAATCTACGCCAGTTAGCATTTTTACACATAAATGAGGGGTTATAAAGAAGTTATGGAGTATTTGCACACCACTTATTTTTACTGGCAACAGGTTTTTAAAATTTTTCCGTAGCTACAATTATCTCCACCCCCATTACTGGCATTATTACAAGTTCATTTCTATTTGGCAATGATTCTAACTAACTTTTACTTACAGCACACAACCACTATATGCTAAACACGGTACTTCTTCGCCAGTTCATGGACAGTTTACCTTTCAGGCCCATAACAATTTGTTCTGGCTCGACTTTATTGTTAAAATATGACAAATTTGTCATCCACTTTAACGCGAACTATCTTACGATTTGCTTTCTGGGATTGAACTTTTCCCCTGCACAGAACCTATTTAGCAACGCCATTTGTGTTTGCTTGCCCCAATACTCTTTAAAAAAAACCTCTTTAAATTTATGTAGAGTATCGTACTGGTCAGCAATGACTAACCTCCAAGTTCTAACCTACGACTGTCGTACCTAGCCACGAGCAAGGCTGAACCACCCGAAAATGTCAGACAGTTGCTCCGAGGAAATATTGTGGAATTTGCACAACGTGATCCGGCGGCAAACCCGTGGAGACTATTTACAACACATCCGCCGGGAAAGCTTGAAGAGTCACAACTTGAGAAATTTTGCGAGCCACTTTACTTTCTAACGACTTCAAATCATTTTTCCACATTTCTTGTAAAACCGCAGTCTGCTTTTCTAGTTTTTCATTAAAATCACTAGTTTGCTTTTCATCTTTTATAGAATCCATTAATGCTCGAAACATTTCTTGCATACTCCCAGGTTCTATTTTCTGCATTACTGTTTTCTGTTTACCTTGTTCCATCGGTAATATACAAAATTTGGTAGCTACATTTGACACCTTTGATTCAGTAACACTACCAACACTGTCATCACACAACTGGTTGTTACCGATTTCATGCTTAATGTTATTTTCATGATTTGCGTTATCCTCACTAGTTACATTAACTGACATCCTTCAATTAGATTCTACTCCGCTGCCCGTAAATAACACAGAAATATCGTCGAAAACCTCCCCTTTTACTTTAACATCTACTCCTTCTCTCTGTTCCGGCGTGCTAGTTTGCGAAGCACTTACACTGAAGCCCGCATCTCGTGGTCGTGCGGTAGCGTTCTCGCTTCCCGCGCCCGGGTTCGATTCCCGGTGGGGTCAGGGATTTTCTCTGTCTCGTGATGGCTGGGTGTTGTGTGTTGTCCTTAGGTTAGTTACGTTTAAGTAGTTCTAAGTTCTAGGGGACTGATAACCTTAGATGTTAAGTCCCATAGTGCTCAGAGCCATTTGAACCATTTTTGAACGTACACTGAATGAGAGTTCTTCTTCTTCTTGTATCGTATTTACAAAATCTTTATCACTTTCCAGGTTACTCAGTATTTCAGCACACACACAGAACAAATGTAACTAACTTAACTCATCTTTCGTTGAATGCTACATCCTCGGCGTGCTGAAACTGAGAGTCCGTCCTCCTTCGTTTGCCGTACCAGTTTCAGGGTCCCCGCGCGTCGTGTAAGTTGGCAGTGCTGCCCTGCCGTACTGCTGCTCGTTGAGACTGCTTTGACGCGTCTGCTGCTTCGCTGCACCCACGTTGTTATTGTCACTGTTTAACATCTTCTTCTTTCTTGTAAGTCTCCCCGGCGACTCGAAACGGGTTCTGTTCAAAATTCCACGTATACTGGTTTACTTAATTTTTCACTATCGTTCACTATACGGTCTTCCACAAAATTTCTGTCAACCACGGATTCAATGTACTACGGCTTTTTAACTGCTTTCCCGGCACATGTGCAAGATGTGCGGCGGCGCGGTTCCTTTCGTAAATTACCTGCACCCCCTGTGAACTCATTGCAGCAGATCGCCGGAAGGAAAGCCGAGCAGAAACCTACCGTACTGCAACTCGCAGCCGACTGCATACAACGTAACTATTCCAAGAATTGGGAAAAGGTCTTAATTTTGAATGAAAAGTGGAAATACTGGCAAATCTTCGGTATATTTTGAACCTTGATAATGTACACGTTCACTGCCAAGTCCGTTCTAATCTTAACACAGTCATGCCCAAACCCTTTCATTCACGTTAGCAAGTTTATAGTAACGCATTTCCCGAAATATGAACAGCTACTAATCACTGATTGATTTAAATGAAAATGATCGACATACTATTAAGTTTATCGGTGTCTAATGTACTCAGGTTTTTAGTCACCGATCTGCTCAATATGCCACGTAGAATTACTTTCTTTTCTCGTACACAAAATACTTAAAAAATCTGTACTGTCTAAAAAACACACCAGAATAAATTGCCTTCACCTTAAAAAACGTTTGAAGCGCTTAGAACAACTAAAACCGGCAAATTATAACTTTCTTCGGAGCTCATGCTACACACACGACCATACCATTAAAATGCTGCCGGCCGGAGTGTCCGAGCGGTTCTAGGCCCCACAGTCTGGAACCGCGCGACCACTACGGTCGCAGGTTCGAATCCAGCCTCGGGCATGGATGTGTGTGATGTCCTAAGGCTAGTTAGGTTTAAGTAGTTCTAAGTTCTAGGGGACTGATGACCACAGATGTTAAGTCCCATAGTGCTCAGAGCCATTTGAACCATTTTTTTGAACCTTTTACCATAAACCTACTTAATATATTATGATACAAAATTCCCTGTCGTACAACGTTCATTAATAGAACAATGATCTACATATTTAATTTAGACCACATTCACGAATCATCGACACTACTAAAAGCATATACAAAACTGTGCAAACATAAATAAAAAAAACGTCAAGAAATAAACAGAACAATTCACAAAAACATTCTCTTGACCAGTTTCTTGACTGTCTCTTTGCACTACTGGACTCCGGTGGATGAAAATTAGAACTACGTACTCGACTGAACCCGCTTCAGACCATCTGTCACTGTGCACGCATGAGTCGTTCTCCCGATACACAAGCTGTAAGACAAGAGGAATATAAGGCGCCATGCCTCAACTTCTTGTCGCCATTACCGGCCGGTACTGACAAAGAGTTTGATTCGTCGAGGAATCATGTTATCAAACTGACACTCGGCGTATTGCCAGAGTAATTTCTTCCGACGCAGCTGATCGGGTAGTTTTGCAAGACATGCTCGAAGGAGGGCCACATAGTTTTAAGGAAATTCCTCACTAAGCGGTGCGTCGCTACTTTTAGCATCGTCACGCGCTATACGCACGGTTCGCTGTTCTGCTGTGTACAGATAATGACCATGGACAGGTTATGATACCTCATTTTCTCCAGTGAGCAGTTTTCTCATTGTTGCATCAAGGTCACTGGGGGATAGTTCACACAAAGAAAGTCGTCTGACATCATTGCGCTTGGCAGGGCATGGACACCCAAATTCAGCAAATGGCCTTACATTGCAATGTTTGTACAGAGCGCAGAGCTATTTCCAGTGGCCACAATTGTTCTGACGGTGGCGATGCGTACACATTGACTTCGCGGGTTGTTGGTTGTAGAAGCGTACAGTAAATTTTTATTTGTAGTCCCCATGACATCCATCACTTCTGCTGGTGCTGTACTGCCTCCGTCCCATATTTTTGCCGTGAAGGTCTTCTCGAGTTTATTGTCTCGGACAGCGCACTAAAATTCACGTCAGCCGATTTTTGACGGTTGTTTTGCGGCTAACGGCATACACCGTGTAACTACTGCTCCTCCCCCCCCCCCCCCCCCCCCCGCCCCCAGTCTAACGGCGAAGATCAACGATTCGTTCGAACGTTCAGAAGTCACTCAATTCCTTCCACACTCGGGAGAAAGTGTCAAGGATTTGTCCTTCGCCCTGCCGCTCCTTGCCACGTGACGGGAAGTCGCCGGCGGAATTAATACACGGTCGTCGTCACCGTACCCTGTTTTATTTTCTGGGGCCGCCGAAGAAACGGTTCATTCCTCCAGGCCAGACACAGTTTCAGATGCAGGAAAAAATTTTCTTTGAGTTTTTTGGCAAAAAACAGCGTTGGACGCACGGCATCATCACACAGGCAATGGGTCATTAGTTTTACGTCATCCAGAGTTCCTCTGGGCTGCACCGTCATCACAAGAATCAGCTGAGGTCCTCTAATGTGATTCTGCAGGAGATGTTTTCCCCACGGAATCAGCAAAAAATGGTTGAAATGGCTCTGAGCACTATGGGACTTAACTTCTGAGGTCATCAGTCCCCTAGAACCCTGAACTACTTAAACCTAACTAACTTAAGTAGCAGACTGTAGCGCCTAGAACCGCTCGGCCACTCCGGCCGGCGAATCACCAAGCCGCTGAGGTCCGCAACAGCTATCACCCCAGCCTCTCCGCCCGTTGAGGCCAGCGGCAGACAGAGCAGTGCTGATGGAGATCGACGTCACTACGCCGCCGCCGCAGTCCGTCACTGCCGGTGAAATGAAATATCGTGTGGCGAGGGCATCCCGTCGGGTGGACCGCTCGCCTCGTGCAAAGTCACGTAGGCAGAGCTGATGCCCGTAGAGGCGCTGGCACGGACAGCCACCGTGTCGCCCCTGAAGATCTGACTGTAGTCCTCTCACCCAAAGTATCTGTGTCCCTGAAGGGAGGTGCCCACCCTATGGCAGGTTTTTCGACCGGTGTTCCAAGTCACTCTCGAGGTGGATACCGGGATGCGGTCAGGGAGCTGGCGTGGGCAGTAGCTACAGTCCCTGTCTCCTCGTCTACATGCGCATTTAGGGCTCCACCTACCGTCGTCACATGAACCGGCACTATACGAGGAGGGCGCACAAGTCTGAGAGGAATGTGATGTCGTCCGAAGAGTGAAGTCCTATCGTCAAGTTGATACCTCACGACGGAACCATAGGCTAAAGACAGTCGCTGCCAGACACAGCCATGAATGAAGGACATCGATGAAGACGCGCCCTCAAGAGTTTACATACGCCACCACTACCGGAAGACTACTTATGTCAGAGCGCAGTCCCGCTCACCCCACACTGTAATGGTCAACTATGATAGTAGCATCAGCATAGACCAAATCCTGGATCGAGCTAGTATTATTAGTCAGAACAGCATACCAAAGTTTACAGTTTATGTGATAACTGATTGACGTCTGGCAAATTCGTAGTTATAAACAGTTATTGTGTTCTGCAAAAGAACCATAAATATACACTACTGGCCATTAAAATTGCTACACCAAGAAGAAATACAGATGATAAACTGGTATTCATTGGACAAATATATTATACTTGAACTGACATGTGATTACATTTTACGGCAATTTGGGTGCATAGATCCTGAGAAATCAGTACCCAGAACAACCACCTTTGGCCGTAATAACGGCCTTGATACGCTTGGGCATTGAGTCAGAGCTTGGATCGCGTGTATAGGCACAGCTGCCCGTGCAGCTTCATCACGATACCACAGTTCATCAAGAGTAGTGACTGGCATATTGTGAACGAGCCAGATGCTCGGGCACCACGCGTTTTCAGTTGGTGAGAGATCTGGAGAATGTACTGGCCAGGGCAGCAATCGAACATCTTCTGTATCCAAAAAGGCCCACACAGGACCTGCAACATGCGGTCGTACATTATCCGGCTGAAATATAGGGTTTCGCAGGGACCGGAAGAAGGGTAGAAATGGTTCAAATGGCTCCGAGCACTATGGGACTTCACATCTGAGGTCATCAGTCCCCTGGAATTAGAACTAATTAAACCTAACTAAACTAAGGACTCACACACATCCATGCCCGAGGCAGGATTCGAACCTGCGACCGCAGCGGTCGCTCGCCTCCACACTGTAGCGTCTAGAACCGCACGACCACTCCGGTCGGCAAAGAAGGATAGAGCCACGGGTCGTAACACATCTGAAATGTAACGTCTACTGTTCAAAGTGCCGTCAATGCGAACAAGAGGTGACCGAGACGTGTAACCAATGGCCACCCATACCGTCACGCCGGGTGATATGCCAGTATGGCGATGACGAATACATGCTTCCAATGTGCGTTCACCGCGATGTCGCCAAACACGTATGTGACCATCATGATGCTGTAAACAGAACCAGGATTCATCCGAAAAAATGACGTTTTGCCATTCGTGCACCCAGGTTCGTCGTTGAGTACACCATCGCAGGCGCTCCTGTCTGTGATGCAGTGTCAAGGGTAACCGTAGCCATGATCTTCGAGCTGATAGTCCATGCTGCTGCAAACGTCGTCGAACTGTTCGTGCAGATGTTTGTTGTATTGCAAACGTCCCCATCTGCTGACTCAGGGGTCGAGACGTGCCTGCACGATCCGTTACAGCCATGCGGATAGTGATACGAGGCCGTTGGGACCCAGTACGACTGCTAGTGATACGAGGCCTTTGTGATCCAGCAAGGCGTTCCGTATTACCCTTCTGAACCCACCGATTCCATATTCTGTTAACAATCACTGAATCTCGATCAACGCGGGCAGCAATGTCGCGATACGATAAACCGCAATCGCGATAGGCTACAATCCAACCTTTATCGAAGTCGGAAACTTGATGGTACGCATTTCTCCTCCTTACACGAGGCATCACAACAGCGTTTCACCAGGCAACACCGGTCAACTGCTGTTTGCGTATGAGAAATCGGTTGGAAACTTTCCTCGTGTCAGCACGTTGTACGTGTCGCCACCGGCGCCAACCTTGTGTGAATAGTCTGAAAAGCTAATCATTTGCATATCACAGCATCTTCTTCCTGTCAGTTAAATTTTGAGTCTGTAGCACGTCATCTTCGTGGTGTAGCAATTTCAATGGCCAGTAGTGCACATTGTCATGCATGGGTATATGGACTGCATCCAAGTTAAGTATGAGAATTTTAAAAAACATTAGCTAATATTTTATGTATGTTGTAGCATCCTCTCGACGTCCTCCACAAAAAAAAACTACAATACACTCATCTAACCTTGCTGCAATATACACCAAACAAATCCATACTCTCTCTACATCTCTCCTAGTTCCTGGAAAGCAGAACGTATTTTGTAGGAATATCAGTGTGTGTGTGTGTGTGTGTGTGTGTGTGTGTGTGTACGCTCGGGCGTGGATCAGATGATGGTATCTTAAATATGATTACTGAGATTTCCTATTCGTCGCTATGATTGGTTGGACACGCTGCATTGGCCGAGGTTTTCTTATGATTGGTAGCCTAGCACTAGCGATCGCTGGACTTGTGTTACAGTGAGATAACTTGAGGCTTTATCCAGAACTTGTAATTATGTTACTTAAATTCACTTGTGTCCTGAAACTTCCTGACAGATTAAAACCGTGTGCCAGACAGGGACTCGCGCCTAGAACCTTTGCATTTCGCGTACGATTGCTTTACCTACTGAGCCACGCAAGCATGACTCACTGCTAGTTCTCCCTTCCTACAGTACCTCATCTCCTACCTTGAAACTCAATTTGAGGGAAAAGCATTCCTGGAATTGTAAGAAAATGAAATACCTACAGCCGTCCTTACGATCTTATATATTTTGTAGTTTACAGATTCGGCGCTGATTGGTTGATGGTTGGAGTGGTGACATCACAATCACAGATAGTCTGCTTGACCACAGATGCAGCGTGTGTATGGATCGTGATAACACCTTCATCATCAACTGAGACCTGAAACTGGCGCACTGAAGCGCCGAAACTCTTAGCTACACAATAAATAAGATCATAAGGACGGCTGTAGGCGTTTTATTTTCTTACAGTAGTGAACTGCCAGGATCCCCGAGACCTCCAATCAAAAGGATGGACATCAGAAAAACTCCTGGAAGGTCGGACATGGACTTCTGGTAGGACAACAGCTGCGTGCGCAGGTAGCTCAGGTGGCAGAGCACGTGTCCGCAAAAGACGAAGGCCCCGGCTTCGAGTCCCGGTCCACTACACAGTTTTAATCTGCAAGGAAGTTCCACATCAGCGTACACTCTGCTGCAGAGTAAAAATTGATACTGGATACATGTGTCGTAGACATCACACATTTCGCCATAGTGTCCTGTTAGAACGATATTGCACACTTCCACGATTTTCTCATCCGTAATTACTGTCTTAGGACACAGTTCCGTGCCAGGAATTTCCAGGAGTAGTACTGCCACAATTGAGTTTAATCTCCTTTTCTGAACGATTTACATTTGCTACGGTGCAACAAGTACCAAAATAACGAAGTTTCATTTATCTCGACTACCCGGTATAGCTTGAGACCTTTTAAAGTATCTCTCAAATAAGGAAAATTGCATTTTAGTATGACTTACACTGAGGTGACCCAAGTCATGGCATACCTCCTAATGTTGTGTCGGACCTCCTTTTGCCTGGCGTAGTGCATCAACTCGACATGGCATGGACTCAACAAGTCATTGGAACTACCCTGGTGAAATACTGTGCCATGATACTTCTAGAGCCGTCCATAATTGCGAAACCGTTGCCGATGCAAGATTTGCTCTCGAACTGATCTCTCAATTATGTCCCATAAAAAATCGATGGGAAGCATGTCGGGCGATCTGGGTAGCCAAATCATTCGCTTGAATTGTCCAGAATGATTTTGAAATCAACTGCGAACAATTGTGACCCGGTGACAAGGTGCATTGTCATCCATAAAAATTGTTTAGTTGTTTAAGAACAAGCCCATGAATGACCGCAAATGGTCACCAAGTAGCCGAACATAATCATTTCCAGTCAATAATCTGTTCAGTTGGACCAGAGCAGCCAGTGCATTCCATGTAAACACAGCCCAGACCGTTATGAAGCCAACACCAGCTTGCACAGTGCCTCGTTGACAACTTGGGTCTATAACCTCGTAGACTTTGATTCACACTCGAATCCTATCCTCAGCTCTTAGCAACTGAAACTGGGACTAATCTGACCAGGCCACGGCTTTTCAACAGTCTTGAGTCCAACCGATGTGTCACGAGCCCAGCAGGCCATGTCGTGCTGTTAGCAAAGGCACACCTGTCGGTCATCTTCTGTCATACCCCATTAACGCCACATTTCACAGCACTGCCCTAACGGACACTTTCGTCATACGTACCACCTTAATTTCTGCGTTTTTTTTACACAACGTTGCTTGTCTGTTAGCACTGGCAACTCTACACAAACGCCGCTGCTCTCGGTCGTTATGTGAAAGCCGTCGGCACTGCATTGTCTGTCGTGAGAGGTAACACCTGAAATTTGGTGTTATCGATACAATCGTGATACTGTGGATCTCGGAATACTGAATTAACTAACGATTTCCAAAGTAGGATGTCCCATGCGTCTAGCTCCAACTACGATTCTGCGTTCGAAGTCTTTTAATTCCAATCGTCTTTCCATAATCACTTCGGAAACCTTTTCACGTGAATTACCTGTGTACGAGTGACAGCATCTCCTATGCTTGTCCTTTTATACCTTGTGTACTCGATTATACCGCCATCTGCATACGTGCACATTGCTACCTCATGACGTTTGTCACCTAAGTGTAATTTGGACTGTGTATTAAAACTGTAAAGTATGTCCCTGTGACCTGGTCTTCACAGTTAGTATTCATTTGAGAGCGTGAACTGTTTCGCGCATGCCGCAGTCAGCGAAGAGGAAGTGAACACCCTGACCGCCAGAGTAATTACACCGCTGCTGACACGTGCCGACAGCGGTTTGCACTATGCCCACCAAGACTGCTGTATGTCGAGTCCAGACATATAGTTCAAAAAATGGTTCAAATGGCTCTGAGCACTATGGGACTTAATATCTGTGGTCATCAGTCCCTTAGAACTTGAAACTACTTAAACCTAACTAACCTAAGGACATCACTCAAATCCATGCCCGAGGCAGGATTCGAACCTGCGACCGTAGCGGTCACGCGGTTCCAGACTGAAGCGCCTAGAACCGCACGGCCACACCGGCCGGCAGATATATCTCTGCGTATAGGTATCTCGCTTTTTCAGCACGGCGCTAGCTACGGTCAACCAAGCCAATCCGCTGTAATCTATTAAGCTGTTCACGTCTCTGAGTTTACTGCATGCTGTATTGACTTTGCTACTGTATTTCGAGTTCTCCTTCGATTGTTGTTTTCTACTGTTCTCGCAAGATCATGAAATCTTGACTGTTCTCAAACTTCTTTGAAATACATGAGTCATATATAGATATGTTTCTTCAAACTTCTTGCGGTGGCTACTTGGTGCAACTTCGGTGCGCTCTAACTCCGTTTGTATCTGTAGAGATGCGACTGTTAGCGACGAGAAAATACGCATGTGCAGTAGTGAACAATCAATTTTTAGCATTGTGGAGGCAGCAAATTCAGCTGGAACAAAAATAACAGCAGCAGCTTAAGCAGAAGTTTCTGTAACAGCAGGAACACTAACAGAAGCAGCAGTAGCAGCAAGTGGAACAACAAATGGTGGTATTGAAACAGCCAGTGCTACGAAATGTTACAACATATTCTCCTACACCGATGCCGTTCCACAATTCTCACGAGTCTAACGAGACTCTGGAAACGTATTTACACCGCATCAGACTCTACTGTGAGATTACTCAAGTAGTTAGTGCCGCCTCTAAGAGAGAATTGCAGTTTTCTTGTACTGAGTTGCACGACGTGGTGCAGAGACTATGGACGCTCTCTGGCCATAATAGTAATAACGTAAATGATATTTTTGATATGTTGAGTCACCATTTTGATCGGAAAACTCACCTTTTGGTAGCTCATTTGCATTTTAATCAGTGTAATGTGAAACATATCCATCATGGATTACGCACCTCTCTAATCTTGCACGGAAATGCAGTTTTGTGGGCACTGAATATAAAGTGATGTTATTATTCTTACTTTCAACCAAGAAGTTTAGTCTAAGAGTCGTCAAATATCATAACTTATACTCCACGATGTTGCAAATACACTGATGAGCCAAAACATAATGACTACTGTCCACCGAGGGATTTATAAGCCAGCCGCGGTGGCCGAGCGGTTTAGGCGCTTCATTCGAGACTGCTAAGGTCGCAGGTTCGAATCCTGCCTCCGGCATGGATGTGTGTGACGTCCTTAGGTTAGTTAGGTTTAAGTAGTTCTAAGTTCTAGGGGCTGATGACCTCCGATGTTAAGTCCCATAGTGCTCAGAGCCATTTGAACCATTTTTAGACTTAACACTGCCTGCTGTTGTTGCTGGCACGTGACGTGAGCTGAGGTGAATGAGGAAGCATTCTAACGATGATGCGGGCAGCAGGATAGACGGCGATCAGTGGCAGATCTCACGACAGAGAGGAATTCTTTACTAGACAGAAGGGTCTTGGACAACACTGTTCAGCGCACATCCTGAACATGTGGCTCCGCAGCGGGCGACTCCTACGAGCTGACCCATCGACAGTTACGATTGCAGTGGGCTTGAAATTACCGAGACTGGACCTTAGGTCAATAGAAACGACTCAGATAGTCGGATGAATAATGTTTTTGTGGAATTAGATTTTCACTCTGCAGCGGAGTGTGCGCTTATATAAAACTTCCTGGCAGATTAAAACTATGTGCCAGACCGAGACTCGAACTCGGGACCTTTGCCTTTCGCGGGCAACTGCTCTACCAGCTGAGCTACCCAAGCACGACTCACGCCCCCTCCTCACAGCTTTACTTCTGCCAGTATCTCGTCTCCTACCTTCCAAACTTTACAGAAGTTCTCCTGTGAACCTTGCAGAACTAGTACTCCTGAAAGAAAGGATATTGCGGAGACATGGCTTAGCCACAGGCTGGATGTCCCTAGTTCGTGTCTCGGTCCGGCACACAGTTTTAATCTGCCAGGAAGTTTCAAGGTTTTTGTTTCAACTGGTCATGTCGAGACACAGTCATCCAGGCGAACGTCAGCTCGAAACATGCAATGCTCCACTGAAGCATGCTCGTGGAGGCAGCATCAAGCTAAGAGCGTCAGTCGCACTGACTTACATGCGCTTCTGGTAGTAATCGAAGGCACAATGGCAGCTGTTCATTACGTGGTCATTATTACGGACGATCTGCATCCCTTCATGCCTGACGACTTTCCTGACGGCCATGGCGTCTACCAGCTGGATAATTGTCCGAGTTACATCAGAATAATGCTGCAATGGTTTGGGGAGCGTAATATGAACTCATGCTGATGTTTTAGCCACCAAATTCTCCTGACCTGAACCCGATGGAACACGTCTGGGACTCTTATCAACTGCCAACTCTGCACCCAAAAACGTCCATTCCGCAATTGACGGCAATAGTGTTACTTGCATGTATGCATCTGTCGCCACGTGTCTCCTGAAACCGACAAAGGACTTTCAGAATCAATGCCATGCAGAACCACTACTGTATTGCATTCTAAAACAGGACCTATATGCTACTAAGCAGGTGGTAATAATGTTTTGGCTTATCAGTGTATAACTCGTCTAGCAGAACATGTAAACTTACGTCCACCCACAAGAGTTGTCAGCGGCGCAGAGTTCGTGAACACCTAAGTTTGGCAAGGTTGAGAACCGAGCCAACCAGGTGGCCTTGATCGCCAGCACAGACAGCAGATTGTGTTTGGCTACCTCAGAGGACTCACTATGTATGAACAATGTTACTCAACACAGTATAAATTAATATCTCAGAAAAGCGTGAAGCGATTTTTACAAGCAAGACGTTGGACGACAGCTAAAATTTCAAGCTATTGTATGTTTGAACTTCTATATTTAGTGTATGTACTAAATTATACTATGTTTTAATTATTGTTAATAATGAAAAGGTGTCAGGGACTACGCTACACACACACTAAAGGTGAAGAATGTTATACCGTGAATCGTTGCCTATTTATCCGCTTGATGTATGAATAGTCTATAGAGTGATTTGTTGATTGAAATTTAGCGTGTGGCATATTTGCCCGGAAGTTCCCTTCTGATAGTTCAGGCGCCTGGTGAAAATCTTGTCAGGCTGACGGGGAAAAAAAATCGGAACGCCAAAAAATAATTAATATAGAACATGAAATTTCGCTACTTCATTTGTCCTGGCAGCATATTTAGGCGATTAACATTGCAATATCTCATATTAATGTAAGCGCATGATAAGCCATTGCAAATGTGCTACATTAATAACCGATGTAACCACCAGAATGTTGAATGCAAACGTGCATATTTTGTCTTACCCAGGTGCCGGAAGTGAGTTTGTGGGATGGAGTCCCATGCCTGTCGCACGTCTGCCAATACAGGGACGGTTAATGCTGGTTGTGAATAACGCTCGAGTGTCGTCCGATGAAGTCCCATACGTGCTCGATTGGAGACAGTGATCGAGAAGGTCAAGGCAACGTGTCCACACTTGTTGAATTACAACTATGGTATGTGGGAAAACTTTATCCTGTTGGAAAGCAGTCTCTCGTATGCTGTTCGTGAACGGGAGCACAACAGGTCGAATCACCAGAGTGACGTGTAATTTTGCAGTCAAGGTGCATGAGATAACCACGAGAGTGCTCCTGTTGTCATACGAAATTGTACCCGAGACGATAACTCCAGGTGTAGGTCCAGTGTGTCTAGCACGCAGACAGGATGAGTGCAGTTCTTCAACTGGCCTTTTAACCAGCACAGAGCCATCACTGGCACCGAGGCTGAAGCAGCTTTCATCAGAAAACATCCCCCAAAGAACCTTTGTCGTCTTAAAGTTCAAATGGTCCAAATGGCTCTAAGCACTATGGGAGTTAACATCTGAGGTCATCAGTCCCCTAGACTTAGAATACTTAAACCTGAGTAACCTAAGGACATCACACACATCCATGCCCGAGGCAGGATTCGAACCTGCGACCGCAGCAGCAGCGCGGTTCCGGACTGAAGTGCCTAGAGCCGCTCGGCTACATCGGCCGGCAGCCTTAAAGTCATTATTTACTAAAATCATCTCACCAAGTCCAGTGTCCAAAGTGACTAATACTCAAAACTGTTACAGGGTGTACGTCAAACAAACCTAATCTGCATTCTCGTATAGGCGCTACTAAAGGTATCATGTTTCAGATGTAGAAACACGCCTACCAGCTCTTGTTTACATCGCAAAACTCCTTCGTGTTGTTGCGATTTTTTTTCTGCCAGAGTATTTGACCCCACTTCGACGACTTGCGCGTCAGTGTGGATGAGGAAAACACACACACACACACACACACACACACACACACACACACACTCACACATAGTCCTGAGCCGAAAAAATCGCCGAACCGGCCAGGAATCGAACCCGGGGCACCGAGATCGAGAGTGATCAACATTAATCACAAGGCCACCAACTGCTGACGAATTCTTCATTAATTGCTAAAGACACAAGTAATATGAAAGTGGTACTTCGTATGTTAATTATGACACCACCATTGAATAGAATGGAAAGAGGCGCTTCTGTTGTTAACTGTTTATTTGTGACGTTTCTTTATTATTAGTGCGGAATATGAGTGTGGAAAATTCGTGTTTAAATGTTTTACTACTAAAGTATTAGAACTAGAATGATGTGTGTGATATGAGAAGAAATTGGAGAGAGGGGCACTCTTTTTAGCTGTATATTGTTTTTGTGAATTTTTTAATATTTGAAATGGTTCTTCATTTTGTTCCATAACTGTATTTGGTACGTTAATAAGGGCATGCAAGGGAGTGGAAACTTGCAAACAGTATTCCTGCTCATCCAGTTCCGAGCCTTGGAAGAGGTAATATCTATGTCGGGGGTCTGTCGGGTGGATTAGAACTTACAAAGTGGTAAGTTTTGGGCGGCAAGTGGCCATCGATACTTTAACATTCACTCGATCATTACAGTCAGGAATCTGGTAGGGACTGTAACTTTCTGTAAGTGTCTAGCGATGTGCAGCTCTGGACTTTGAACTATTTCAGCTGCATATACTGACTGCTACGGGTTAACCTGATAGTTTACCATATACGATTTTTTGGGGGTTTGAAACATGCTAATGGCAAAATTGAACTTTGAATATTTGTGAGTTGGCGATTGACTTATGATCATTTAAGTGTCGTGGGAGACTATATTTCACTCACTACAGGAGCTCTTAGCTGCATACCGAGCGAGGTGGCGCAGTGGTTAGCACGCTGGACTCGCATTCGGGAGGACGACGGTTCAATCCCGCGTCCGGCCATCCTGATTTACGTTTTCCGTGATTTCCCTAGATCACTTCAGCCAAATGCCGGGATGGTTCCTTCGAAAGGGCACGGCCGATTTCCTTCCCCACCCTTCCCTAATCCGAGCTTGTGCTCCGTCTCTAATGACCTCGTTGTCGACGGGACGTTAAACACTAATCTCTTCCTCCTCCTCTTATCTGCATTTGTTTATTATTGCTCATTTATTTTCTGTTTTATATGCATACTTTGTAGGACCATCATTTTGATTTATTGCATGATGTATCAGATGAATAAATCATCAGTTCGTTGAAAATCAATACCTTTTGTGAAGTCTACAATTATTTATCTAAAATTATATAGTAATTTATCATATATATTTCATTTATGAATTACCCGGCTTTCATTTTAATTGATTCCCAAAACTTGCTGCTGAGCGTAAAGCAGTCGGTGTACAACTCGACCTTGCGACAATAGCGAACAACTATTTAAAACTGAGTCACACACTTATTCAATAGCGAGGGCCAAATGGTTTGCTTCATCTAGCATAGACGGCTGCATATAAAACCATGAAAACTCAGAACATATGAAACCCACAACTACATTTGAAAATTTAGGCATTTATCAACTTTTTTGAGAGTCTTGTCAATGTCTATTTATAGGATATATTTGCAGCAACTGTAACTATATTCTCAAAACCTAAGATATCTAACTAAGAAAGCTTAGATTCCACGCTTAATGACCACTACCTAACAAAAATATAAACGCATAATTTAAATCACGAAATAAAAGCTCTTGGGTTTTCAGCTGTGGTAAATGTTGAAAAATAAAGGAGCTTTCGGCCAAGTACTCCTTTACCATAGTCAAGTGTTATGCGGTCTGTGGGCTGCTGGTACACCCCTATATATATGAGCTGCCAGTTGTGACGTCACTAGGGCTCGCGGCATCACCATATACGAGCACACGTTGACTCGGCGTCCATGTGCTCACTTCAACCTCGCGATTGCTGGACCCTACGCCACGTGGACTGCAGGCCTCCGTCTCTATTGTGGGTATTGTCAGTGATTTTTATTTAAATGGCTTCTTTGATTAGACAGTCCCAAAAGCCGTTAGTACGAGCCACGAGAGAAGTTTCATTAAATTTGTTCTAGTGAACGTTTTCTAAAGCATATTCGGCTAAATCAAATTTCTCGGGATAGCGTACGCTATAAAGCCTTTCATGCTCCTTCTCGCGTTGTTCTATTGCGTGCACTGTTTGTCCTACGTGATACTGGCCACACCCGCAAGGTATCTTGTATATTCCATGCATTCAGAGACCTTCTTCATCCTTAGCTGGCCTCATTAATCGCCTGATTATTGTCGGAGGTCTGAAGATCAACTTCATCTTTCAGCAGGTGACTTATCTGCCTAACACAGAGCCACAGAACAGCTAGAACGCAAGTTTCTTTTCCTGCTCCTCATCGGTTGCCCTGTAGTGATTCTTGCTTGAAACCACGTCATTTATTTGGTGATTGTTGTAGTCATTGTTCTTGAAGTCATTGCGTAGGTGGCTCATCTTATTGGGCAGGTTGTTGGCGTCTGATATCATTCTTGCATGATGCACCATGTTTGCTCTTCCGTGCCAGGTTACGATAGTAATAGGGTAAAGAGGGTATGAGCACACTATTGACATCAAATTTATATCAAATTAATTATGCAGATTAATTAATTGATCAGTTAATTATCTACAATTCCAATCACATCACAGTTTTCCCAGCTGGCACTTATCAGCTCGGTAAAATCAAATGCTAATTACATTGCAAAGGACATAATAATAATAATATGTTCTGTATTTATAGAAATTCAGTTTGCGTATCATCTTTGGAATACTAATGCAGTCTACTTATGACATCACAATACAAGATGGCTGACCCAGAATACTGGTGCAGTCTAATACCCCTCTTCATATTGTTGGGACATATCTAATCATATCGATTGCAGTGATTGGAATACTGTTCAAACAATTTCCTGGATGCTGTTTCTTTGTTTACTTGTTTATTTAAAATTTGCAGAAACCAAGACAGTGTGGAATAAACAGTTTGAGTTAAGCAGGGATAATTGCCATTGACTGAGCTCTATACAGTAGCTCCAGCCAGTGTAGAGAGGACATTTTTGTTATTAGTCTAGACTGAAGAGTATCTCCAGCCAGTCTAGCCAGTACCCCTATGTGATGAGGATAGAAAGCTTTCACTGAGATAAAGGAGGGATCCTGGTAGAAAAATAGTACTGGATCATAATATTAGAACAGCAACTCCGTGCCCCAGAGCAGATATAAATCGC